>NC_040287.1:24819859-24937359 GCF_004118075.2 Vigna unguiculata
GAAAATAATTCATTTAAATAGTGTTGAATGACAATTTACAAATAAATGAAGATTTTTCAAAACCAATTGATAAAAAATAATCCATTCAAAATCAATGTGAATATTTTAATAATTTTTTTTAATTTAAATTAGAGTATAGCGGGTACGGGTATTCACAGGTACAAATACTATGATACCCGTACCCGTCCTGTTAATATACTAATATAAAAAATATACCCGTACCCGTGGATATTCATTTTTAATATCCATTTCCTACCCATTGCAGGTTTTATTCGTGGATACCCACGAGTACGAATTTTTTTCACATCCCTAAGTATAATGGTACTGCGTTGCATCAAATGAATTAAAAATATTTAATTTTTCAAATGATATATACTAAATCAATAAAAATTCTAATGTTTGGTATAAAGTTGATCACATGAATTATTATGCTTTAATGTTTATTATTTTTCTTAGAAAATGGATTACCAAAATCTAAAATGATTAAAGAATGTGCATGTGGCATATACCATTTTTGTTAGTAGGATGAGCAGTTTGTAACGAACAAAATACAGAAACTCACTTCTCTTCCATTCCCACCCTTACGGTTTCATTATCTGTCTCTTGTTGGTCTCTTGTTGGTAGGATCTCGAAGAATGGTGTTTGAACAAAACCTTCTACTTCTCCTTCTCCTTAGGTGAAGAAAGCAAGTTCTTATCTTGAGCCTGTGAGACACTCTCAGGATTAGAATACCATTAAGGAAAAATTTCTTCGTGCTAAGAACTCAATTGATTGAAAATACGGATTCTGTTCCTCTGCAAAGAACATTGAGTTCTAGGAAATTGGGTAGGGAGGTTTCTTTTGAGTACAAGGCTAATTTGTTTATTGGGTACATGAGTTCCAAGTCTCAATGGGCATTGTCTCATGGAAGACCAGGATCACCACCTTTGTCTTCTGAAAGCAAGCAAGGATAAGCCATTGTAGTTTTCGACCTTGAAGACTCCACACAAGAGAGTGGAGAAGATTCTGAGCGTGGGTTTTGATCTCTTTGGGACTAAGAAATCCTTTTCTACTAGTGAGGTGGTTCATCACTTGCATCTGCTTCATAACTAGTTGATTTAATGGCAGTTAGTAAATGCTAGAGTTCATACTGTGAATCATTCCATGTATTTTCAGGCTGAGGTATTGTTCACCCTCTTGAATTTTGTATAGTTGGACTCTAAGGAGAAGTAGCAATGGGGAATTTTCCGCAATGGGCTAAATAATGTGTATGCAAGTAAAACGTGTACGAGTCATGAATTTCTTTTCATGGAGAAGAAAGTATTTGGAAAATAAGCATGGGCTAACTCTGGGCCAGCAGTCACGATAAGACATAAGATGCAAGTGTTACTCGTAATGATTGGACATAAAGTGTCTGTAGGTTGTGCATGGTTGTTGTCAGCTTGTGCATTAGTGTGATGGGTTAACTACCACAACAAGCGCATTCTTTAAAAATAAAAAAAATATATATGAAATTTTTTTATAGATGTAGAGTTAATATATTATGAAAGATCAAGCAAGACTCCTCATAGGACAAGAAAACAAAACATGAAGGAAAGACTTCTCCATTCTCCCAATAGAAGAAGCTAAGAAGGGAAGAATTAAAATAATTGATTTTCTCTTATTACATATTTTGGTTGCATCCTTCAATAACACTCGTGACTGTATTTTAAAAAACTTATAAAAAATTAATTTTTTAAATAATACTATTAAAAGTTATTCAACTATTAAATAATGATTTTAAATAATATAAGACTATTTAACTAAATATATTTTTATGTGAAAAAGAAAACAGATGTATAAAATAAATTACGACTATCCTAATAATAATTTAGTAATTAGGGACAATAAACATTGAATTCCACTTTACAATACCCGTTTTACAAAATGGTATGAAAAAATATAAAAAGAATTATAATGAATGATGGTGAGAGTTAAAGTTGATATTTTTTTTAAAATTAAGAACTAAATTTCCGTCATTCTTGGACAATCACAAAAAGGACGAAAGGCTGAGAAAAAGTGAACAAATCATCCATCATCAGAAACATGCTTTTGTTTTCTCTATTCGGATGAAATAAAGGAGTTGCAAGGAGTTAAGAAGCAATATCAATGGCTTCGAAGAAGATGATGAAATGAAGAAACATGATTCTCATATTGCTTATAAAAGACTCATTATTCTGAAAAAACTGAATTGATTAATATTCAGATACCACATTATCTAGCAAGAACATGGATTTCGAGAGAAGGTACGAAGGTTTTTTCTAAATACATGGGAACAAAAGAGGGAGATTCTCACAACTCATGGGTCGCGAAGACGCACAAAGCGGTGAAGAAAGCTAATAATTCTGTTCTTGGGTATGTGAGTTCCAAGTCTCACTGGGCATTGTCTCATAGCCACATTAGCTTGAGGGCACCTCAACCCAAAAGTGTGGAAAAGATTGTGAGCAAGGGCATTGATATCTTCAAACATAAGAAACCTTTAAATGTTGAGTTGGTTCATCTACTACGTTTGCTTGACAATCATTTCATGCAATGGCGATTTGCAAATGCAAGAGCTTGTGCTGTGAATCATACCATTTTCCATAAAGTTTGGGTAATGATTCGATAAAAAAAGAGAGTTGTGAAGTATAACTTTTACCAGAATTATTGTAAAGATCAACAAATTTAGACCTAGTAATTGAATGACAATGTGAAAACCTTTAGACCATTCAAACGCAAACTATTATGTGAGATTAACAATTTTGTTGTGAATTGTTTTGTGTTCAGGGAAATTTCATATGTGCTTTGAATAGTCAAGCCAAACTGCGATATTCACTAGTACTAACGAAGATAGAGATTGAGAGAGAGAAGCTTGAGATGAAACTAGAGGGTATACTGCAATCTCAAGTGAGTTTATAGTGTATGTGTATCTCATTTAGTTATGATTGAATTGATTGAAATGAATTGTAATTGCGATGTGCATCTACATTATGCCATTGTTGTGGTTTTAGAGATTCAATTCTCTCATTGTTGGTGTGTGATATGTGTTGGTAGATGAAGCTATTGAAAACATGGAGAACTATGAAAAAGAAATATGTAGCTGCAATCACATTATTGCAAGAATGTTTGTATTCTGTTGCATGCAGAGTTCATCTTTTGGAAGGTGCAAAGGTAAGTTAATTGAAGACTTTTATTATAAAAAAAAAAATTGCATTTACAAAATTCGTGTTATTGTGTTGTTTACAGGTGGATTTGAAATCAACATCTGATTATGAGAAGCGTGCATTGAATCTAACAAATTCCATGATTTCATTGTTGTATACTTATTTACCCTTGGTATGTTTGATAACAGTTTATTAATCTTGTTATTATATGGTGAGAAGTTAAAATTGAAAATAAAGTTAAAATTTCTTCATAATCAGGCTGACGGGATTGCTGGATTGCTATCAGAATTAGCAAAAGTTGTTGTACAGGAAAAGTTTCTCTTACAAGAATTCAATGATATCTTTCACACCATGTGTCTCCTTCAGGTAGCTAAATGTTGTTTTAGCTATTCTTTTGATAATCACCTTTTAATGATGTTTTCAGGGTTAAATATGTTTTTAGTTCCTAAACTTTGACCTGAAATTGGAATTTTTCTTTATGAAAACTTTGATAAATTTTAGTTCTTGAACTCTAAAAATAAATAGATATAGTCCTTTTAACCCAATTAAGCTAATTTGTTTTGACGTTTCAAATGCGTTTCAAAATTGAAATGAAGCAAGAATATATCAAACGTTGTAAACAACTCAAATACTAACATGAATTGTGTTTGACACGTAAAAATAATTTAACGTAATTGGGTTAAAATGATTATATCTATTCATTTCTAAAGTTTGGGAACCAAAGTGTATTAAAGTTTCATACAAAAACAAATTATAATTTCACTTTAAGCTCAAGGACTAAAAACATATTTAACTCATTTATATTTTTATTATCTTATCAATTTATTTTGATAATATATATATATATATATATATATATATATATATGTAATTTTTTTTATTGATTTTCATTATGGGGTGAAAGCTTGAAGAAAGCAATCTGAGGTGCAGTCTTATTCAACTTAATTCTTGAAAAGGAAGATATTCAAAGCTGCAAATAATGTGAGAGATGATTTGAGAAGCAATAATGTAAATAGTAGACAGCAAAATTACGAAATACCATTTATCTACATGGAAACAAAATTCAATGGGAAAGAAGCCCTTGTATATAAAGTCTGCTAACATAGTATCTGTTCACTTACATAAAGGCTCGTGAAATTGAAAAACATCTTTGGGTTCGATACTTTCATTGTTTTATGTCTTGCTTTTATTAGGTAGCATCTATTCTTGTCTATCAGTTTTCAAATTTCTAACACAGAGAGAAAACAGATAAACTATTCTCTGGTTACGTAAACTTAGGTTATAACATGTGATCGCATCTCATGTGGCATGAATAAAGTTGTGAAGAAGTCACAAACCAAACCACTTTTTGAAAACAAAAATGTGTACTTTGAATTGAACTGTTACTAAAAGTGAGTGGTTTGATTCAGTTTAGCTCTTTATCAGGAGTGTGATAAAATAAATTATTAAAATGACTAAAGCTGTAACACCCCATTTAAATAATAACTTTAATTTAAATGAAATGTCACACAGATAGAAATTTAGAGACAAGTCTTGGAGTATAAACGTTACTCCTTACAATATCTAAAAATGCTAGGAGAAACTAAGGCACACCATGATGCCATATACAACCAAGAATCCAAGGACTTAACGAAAGTTAATAGAATACTAAAGAGCAAAGCGTACATGGGCCATAGCCCTAAAGAAAAGCCCAAATAAAACATGAAGTCCAACCCATGTAGACTATGCAGCGGAATCATCTCTTCCCTGTTGACCTCGAGTACCTCTCACATCTGCTCCCATCAATAAATTGATGATCATCGCAAAAGTAGAAGAACAACATACAAAGCAATCAAACAAGCAAGGGTAAGCTAGAGCAAATAAAATAGTATTATCATGCAATCATATACTCTTTCACAGTCAATTATACATACATCATGCCAGCATGTTATGACCTTCCAAACAATACACTACGACTCGACACGACTCATCCGGATACATATAATCAGGTCGGATTCAGCGGATGCTTGCACTTGTGGCGGATTACCCTGCTCACCCCCGAGCTAAGTGTTACAAGTGTTACAATGTTTCAATCCCCCATACATAAGGTTAGCCCTTAATGAGTTTCAGACCTCCTGCTACTCTCAACAGAAGAGTCAGTCCGCTCTAAGTAAGACTAATTGACACCTTAGAGATTCAAGATGCAACCTCACCTTGAATCCTTACCAAATTATATATATGGGGCACCACCATGGACTCCCACTAACAAGGGCCATGAAATTACGTCCCGACCACTGAAGCACCACCAGGAAGTCTCACCTAGAGACTCGTGGATTTACGTACTGACAACATACCAATCACATTCCAAACAAACAAATAATATTGATCATGCATTTAATACCTCAAGCCATCCTTTGTAACCCATCCTCATTCATATTCCATGTTGATTTCATACCATCCCATTCTTCCCAATTCGAGGATATAGAACTTCACCTCATACCAATTACATGCCATCAATGTAACATTATTGTTCATACCGAATTCATGACCACATATATAACCCACCATTTCATTGAAATCGCATGCCAAGATTTATCCAAGTTCATCATTCACAATCCATGAATTATATCACTCATGCAAATTCATTCATCTCATACTTTATAAATGCATACCAAGACATACATATATCACAAAATAGTATTCATCCCAAATAAATGAGTGCCAACATTTAAGTACCTGCAATTCCATACAATCAAGCACAACCCTCAACCATAATTCTTACACCAAAATTACTAAGAAAATTTATTATCACGAAACCAAAATCATTGCAGTAACGCGTGACACATTTCTCAAGCTATAGACATCTAATCGACGATCCAACCGGTCAAACCATAAAATAGCATGTTATGAACCAAATGTCAAACTTTGAGCTCAATCCAACTGTTAATGAGTCAGGAAAGTCAATTTTATTAAAACTGCGTATATCAGAAAATTACACAGTCACCCAGCGACCAAAGTCACTTGCCCAGCGATTGCGCGACGCATCAGATTATGAGAAATAATGTCAAATATCACAGTTTCATGGATATTTGAACCCCTAACTCAGAAATATACAAAAAACTAACGTTTCCCCCCAAACTTTTCTCATATTTCACAAAACATTAATCACATAAAATAGAAATGACGTGAAACCCTAACTTCCCTTACTTGGAAAATGCTAGCCAAACGACCTCGACACTTAAGTGAATGAGCATGAAAGTTCCCGAAGCAGATTTAAGAGCTAAAAACCCTAACACAAATGGGGTACGAGATTACTACAAGGAACCCTAACAGTAATTACGAAGAACCAAACCAACGAAGAAGAGTATGAGTTGACGAACCACTTACGTGAGCAGAAACGAGGTCGAGCTAAACTTGAATCTGATTGAACTTCAAACCCTAGCAGAGCTTTAGGAAAGGAAAAGGAGAGTAGGTAAGTTACTGTTTTGTAAGAAAGGCATAAATGAAAAGGGTTAGGCTGCCTTAGGGGCTTTGGACACCCTATGGTCCAGTACTTAGGCCCAACAGATGGGGCTAGGCCCCTTTAAATTTTTAGGGCAGAAAAATAGGATTTTACACTTTCGAAAATAAGTTCATGAATCATGAATGTAAACAAGTTTTTTTTTTCAAAAGAACAATCTTGAATAATTATTCAAAAACAATTCTTTATAAATAAAATTATTATCAATTTGATAGGTTGTTTAAAGAAAGTTACCAGAAAAAAATGACATCAATAAATTACGAATATATATGTGATATGCTAATAGATAACGTTCAATCTAAATTGTTAAAGGCAGTAAATCTTTTTTATCTTTTCATTTATATATATATATATATATATATATATATATATATATATATATATATATATATATACTACTTTTCTCTACTTGATGTGTCATCTAAGATGTTACTTTCGATTCATCGTGATTTCCTTACATAATTTTAATATTAAAACTTGACGGGAGCTTATTATTAAATTTTAGGAATAAATATGTTTTGAATATGTTGTCTTTTAGTAAAATTTAAAATTAATCTCTCTTAAAAATTTTGATTTAATTTAGTTTTCTTATTCTAAAAATATGTGGATTTAGTTCTTTTTTTATTTGACGCTTTTTATTCGACGTTTCTAAAATTGGAGTAAAGTTTCCTAGGCATTTGATCTAGGTACGACAACACATACCGATCCTTCGGGGTAAGGTATGTTCTCGGCCAATTACGATATTGGGTCGGATTTTGGATCCAGAAGAAAGGAAATTTGGGCTCACCATTGTCAAAGTAAAAATGTTCAGTCCCAGTGGACCTTATGACTACCTTAAGGAACCCAATCTTAAACTTTTTAAAGGATTAGGTATAGGACGCTAAGAGGTAGTGGTAGCTTTGGCCCACTAGGGATAACTAGCTGACCAACTCTCCCGGTCGGGTGCAATAGTATTGCAGGAACACTTGGGGAGAAGGTTTAAAGTGGAACACTCGACATATAAGTTTGAATGCTTGGAGTGAGGCCCAACTATTGGGATGTAGTTGGTTGAGGGGCCACTTTCAATACCCTCAAGACTCCCATTGTGAAGTCGTCAAAGGGGAGGCATACATGCACGTCTGTTACTAAGGTCGAGTACATGTAGAAGAAGTCATGAGAATGACCCTCTCGGCCGTGACAAACACTATCTCCACTCTTGGCTCGTTTCATGCTTACAATGTGTTCATCTACAATGCTAGCTTTCATGTACACTTTCTTGCATAAGGCAGCTATGGTAGAAGACTTTTCGAACCTAGATAATGATAGTTTCACTCTAGGATCTACCCATTCGTAACCCGGGTGGCGTAGGGCCGAGAGCTCCTCGGCACTAACAACGTGATCACTATCTCTCGAAGAGCTCACCCTACTAGTACAGTTGGATACATCCCACTCTTCCTTTGAATCACAATGCCTACTAGAAGGAGAATAAACAGAGGAGGACTACATACTTGAGGAGTGACGTCCTACGACTATATCTCGACTAGGGGATGGTTCTCCTCTCAAGCAGCATGTGTACTCCAACATGGGACCCTACCCATATTTATAATGGTCCTACACTCTCTCATGCAAAGGCATGATCACCGTTAGATCTCACCATATCCAAGGGTGGCACGACTTTTCATAATGCATCATGTCAAGGACCTCGAATATCGTGCATGCAAGACCTTTTTCTTTTTCCATCAAGTCTTTTCTACCTTGGCTTACTAGTCCTACAAAGTACGAGGGAGTGGGAGCACCGCGATCAAGGCTCTTGTATTACTTCATGCACTGTGAGCTTGGGGGGGGGGGGTTGGTATATAGGCATGGCCGAGATATGTAAGACCTTGGAAAATTAAATAAATAAATAAATATTTATTTAATAAATGCGACGGTAGGAATCATTAAGTTAATTAATGTGGAGAGAGAAGACAAAAAATAATACTAGCTTAAGTGGTTAATAGTACTTGGTTGCATCAAGAAGCCTTGAGTTTGAGTCATGTGTATGGCAATTGTGTGTTAATTTGATTGTTTATTATTTTTAATAAAATACTAGACCGTGATGAGTGATAATATAATCTTGATGTATAGGAATTATCATAAAAAATGAGTTGGTTGAATTGGTTGAGCATTTGCTTTGAAATTATGTGCTTATGGGTTCGAATCTTGGGGTACGTGAAATATGTTCTTTTTGCCAAATCATTTTTTTGGCATGAGGGAGAATGGTCAGAAAACCCTAGCCATCATAGGGAAGATTAAGAAACCACAATGTAATGGTCCTTGAATGAGCACTAAAGTCCTTTTATTTAATTTTTGTTTGTCTATGCCATTAATCCTAGTTAAGGTAGTTAAGATCATTTTGGAGATAAAAGAGTAGATTTTAGAGACTACCAAAGGGTGATGGGAGTGTATTTTGAGTGCGTAAACAGTAAACGGGGCTAAGAAACGGTGGTGCGCGCTCTTAAGTGAACACCTTCGCGAAACAAAAGCAACTCTAGGAAATTTTGCAAGCTTGAGCAAAGGAAACCAGGTTAGGGGAGCTGTCATTTCGTGTTTAAATGATATTATCTGCAATTGTGCTATATATTTATGCATGAAAACCTTCTCATGAACCAAATTCTTTTATCGTTTAACCTCTTGATATTTGTGTATATGGTTTTAGAGAAAGTATGCGTGTGCGTCTGGTTTTCGTTGTATTGAATTCTCTTTGTAACCCCATCACTGCAATGATTATTGTGATGCTTCTTTTTGGCTTTGCGTGATGTTTAGAATTTTTATTATAAATACGACACATTATTTATTATTATTATTATTATTCTTATTGTTTTTACCATTATTATTATTGTTATTATTACTATTATTATTATTATCCTTAATATTATTATTATTAATTTATTTTGTTATCGGTGGCTGAGAAATTTCGTGGTTTTAAGACCAAGTTGACATCTAGGTATGTCTTTGGATTGAAAAAGGATAAAAATTCATTGTTGAAATACACTTGGATTGATGAAGACACATGGCGTCAATTTCTTGAGCTTCAGACATCTGAGGGATGACAAGTATGTTTATTTGAAAACATCAATTGCACAATTGATAATTATGCAAAATTTTAACTAATTCATAAAATGGGTTTTATATGTTACATGAAAAGAGAAAAAAAGGCTCAAAGCATAAGTGCTCAAAATAAAAACTCGCACATATTATCTCGTGGTGGGTATAGAAAACTTGAAGAGAAGATAATGTCAGAAAAGAAAAAATCTAGGCCCCCACCTTCTGAGGGTGAAGATACTGAGCCTCTTTCACCACCATCACGTTATCAAAAATGGAAGTTAGCCCGCCTACGCACATCGGGCAACTACACTTCTAAATCTGCACGAGAAATCTCTGAGAAAATTGTAAGATACATTTCTTATCTAAATAACTCGTTCATGTTTTATATTGTATTTTTTTTATAAATTTTTTTGTTACATTACAGGATTCGTTGGTTGAGCAGAGCTCCCAAGGAGGATTCACTCCAAAAGGTCGTCATGACATACTTGCTGCTGCAATTGGACATCCTGAGCACCCTGGTTGTGTGCCTGGTGCTGGATCAGGAGTCGGCATACGCCAATTTTATGGTTCCTCCTCTCGTCAGTCTTTATGCAGTCATGGTGCTGATGATGAAGAAAGGATGAAGGAAATGATCACTACGAGGGTGAGAGAAGAACTTATGCGACAATTTGAGCATTATGGCATTCGTTCGCCAGTGGATCCTCCGTCAGAACTAGATCCATTTGTGTCTCCCACGGGTAAATTTGTTTTCTATAAGTTATGAATTGAATAAATGATATTTAATAAAATAATTGGATAACATTAATAAATCGTTGACTCTAACAGGTAAAAGCAGAAAATGGGAGTTGTTCAGCTCTACCCGGGGATGACATGGATGACACTTATCTATGTCAGCTATATATTTGGGATGGTACAGAGAAGACACTAGTGGATCATGGAAAAGTATTTGGGGCAGCCACAGTTCTTCATGGCATGGAGTTATCAAAGGATGAGGTTAAAGTCACGGTAGAGGAGGTTCTCATGCTGTTTGCTTTAGTTCCTGTGCCAACAGATGAGGTATATACTATGGCACAGGACATTCCAATGTTTCCTCGCCTGGCCTAGAGATTTAGTTGATTCTGGCCCCCCGGTACAGACTCTTAAACCCACCAATATACTAAATTTTTAAGTTTACATGTTTATTATATTCAAACTTAAATTATATTCCATTTTAACTGAAGTTGCATCAATATAGGAAAAACCTCAACCAAAGAAGATTCTTCTCTCTTTGGACGATCCTCTTGGTGCATTGCTCCAACTTGCAGAAATCATAGTTGATAAGCCGATGCAGGTTCCTTGGGATGCTAACATTTTTGGGAGAGACCTTGACATCCCACTTTACTTGCATTCCCAAGATGTCTTGGAGCTTGCACGGGGACAAGAGGAACTGAATATTACCATTATTCAGTTATGGATGATGTAAGTCTTTCAGTCATTATATATATTTATTTGATAAATTTATCTATTTACTTATATCAAATCAATTTTATGTTTAGGTATTTGTCTGGTGTCACCGAAACTATGGGGCTGAATGATGTATATGGGTTTGTAGAGCCCCAACTCACTCATGAAGGCAACAAGTTTGATGACATCCAATCATATGTGACCGAATGCTTTCAACGTGGAAAAGAAATTTATTTTGTCCCTTATGTTGCTGGGTAAGTCATTTTTGTTAACTTATGAATATAATTTGTCGAGGGCCTGCATAATTCAAATGTACAATAATATTGATTAGGATATATGTATTTGGATTGTGGATATTTCAATTATCTTTTAAATGTTTTTGGATTGTGGATGTTTGAGAAAATATTTTGTTCTGGTTTGTGCTGGTCTGTGAAAATAATATGCAGGTTTAAATGTGGGAATCACAATAAAACAAAAAATTTATTTAAAAAAAAAACAGTAGAATAGGCCTCGGTTCTTACCAAGACTGAAGCCAAAAGGTGGTATATGGCCTTGGGTCTAACCATAACCAAGGCCAAAGGCTCTGCGAAAATTTTAATTAAAAATAAAATACTTAACCTATGGCATCGGTTCTCACAGACCCAAAGCAAAAAAGCCCCTCTATGGCTCCAGTCCCTTTGCAACTGAGGCAGAAAAGTGCCTCTATGGCCTCGGGTGATAACCGAGGCCAAAAGGCACCCCCTTTTGGCCTTGCCCTAATATGCCTCGGGTCTAAAACCGAGGCAGAATGACAAAATAATCGGGGCCAAAGACCTTATTGCATTGGTGGTGGTATACCCGACCCAATGGTGCAGGAGGAGGAAGCATGGACTAGTACAAAAGGAACCTGCAGAATATGACGGTATAATGGTACATTCAAGTCCAGAATAGCTATGGTAGGATTCATGATAGAATATTCAATTGGTTTATTACTATTTGTGAAAGAAGGAAACGAATGTGAAAGCAATGAAGTTAGGATTGAAACCAGGTACTATAAAATTAGGTCTAGTATTCAAAGGTAAGAACAACTAACTCAAATGAGTTTTAATATACACGCTTTATTGAAGCATTACTGACTTGAACATTAGAGTGTCTGTAGGTACCCCAACCTTCTGGAGTGCGACCTAGAAGTTATTCAGTGACGAGTTCCAGGAGGAAGAGGCACAAGATAGAAGGCTCTTGAGATAGTTTGGTTCGGTTAAGCACATAAATAAACAAATTTTTGTATTGTACGAGGCCCGGTTAGTCCCAAACCTTCCTTAAGTCCTTTGGTCGGGTACTCATATGCTCTTTTCCCATTGTAAAAAAAATATCTTATTAACAATCAATTTGAATGATCAAAAGTTGTTAGTTATTGACAAATTTAGATACCAATTTACAAAATTAAAAAATTATTGGTTACTAAAATAGTCATTAATATGAATAAAAAAATATAATTGGTCACTAAATTGGTCATTAATTAATTAAAAACTAATTTAGAAACCAAATACCTTTGATAGCAAAAATCTTAATAGCTAATGTTTAGAAACCAATTTCCTTTGGTTGCTAAAGCATTGGTTATAAATTTTGGAAACCAATACGTAGACCAATTATGATTTGTTTTATTCATAATAGTGACTATTTTAGTAACCTATAATTTTTTATTTTGTAGATTGGTATTTAAATTGGTCATTATACTGACTAACAACTTTTGATCACTGAAATTGATTGTTAATGAGACATTTTCTTGTAGTGCACAAAATCAAACCTAGACAATTGTATATCTTTACACTCAAATAAACACCTCATAGCGAGATATTATCAGTAGACCGGTAAGTACTCAGCCTTGAATCAAGAATAAAAGGACATAATTGACTTAGCCAAAGTCATTAGTTTATTCGCATATGGGTGGGCCTCTAGAACCAAGCCCACGCAGGCAAATCAGCCCCTAGATCCAAGCCCATAACTAAGTGAAATTTATGTAAGTTGCGAGGTAATAGTCCTTAAAAGTTAATATAAATACACATTGCCTAAGGTAATTAGTTACGCTTTTCATTAATCACTAAATTTCATATTTCACTATTCGTTAGAGTATTTTGTTGACTTGAGCTTTCGAGTAACTTTTGCACGTACGATCCTATTTTTGCTTGGAGAAGGACGAGAACTTGTGGGATGACTATCGAACCCTGAAGAAGGACCTATCAAGTGCTCTAAAGTCTTTGCAAGGTACTATGTCGATTCGGTAAGAACAAATTAAAATTCTAAAGAATAGAACAAAATATCTAAATTAACTAAGGAACGAAAACCAATAAACACAAGAGGAAATAAAATATGTAGTGGTGAGGACAAGCACATGGTCTCAAGCATTTACATGTAACTAATAGTATTTAAGAACCTCACGGGTTATTCCAAAAAGTTAGAAAGAAGAACCAACGTATATCTTAAGTTGTCGAAAGAGATGAAGTTGGAATGAAGAACCGAAGCACTTACATATGGCAGCCACAATCATCTTATCCTGAATTTCTCATTCGAGTTTAACATACACTCAGCTCAGTCCACGCACAAAAGTTGTGACACAATGGACGTTCATCTTTTCATGCTTATGGTTGCATGCATACTTTTCCCTTCTCTCAAAAGATCCATAGCAATAAGTTCTATAGAAGTGTCCCAAACCATGAGTGATGGAGAGACTTTAGTATCAAATGGTCACCAGTGCAGGGAAGCAAAACGACATCGGTTATTTTCAACTTTTGGCTTCGGGTGCGAAACCGAGGCATATACTGCCGAGGTAAAAAGACACTACTTTATGCCTCTGTTGTCAACCCGAGGCATATTTGAATCATTACTACCTCGGTTCTGGTTTAACCGAGGCATATTAATTATTAAAAAAAATTGTTATAAAACCCACACCTCACTCACTTTCTTTTCTCTCACACACATGGGACCTACACCCCACACATTTTTTCTGTCTCACGTAGCACTGTCTCACCTCACTCATAAAACACACACTATTAACTTCTACACAAGAGTGTGTTCTCATTCACACACACTACACACTCTCTCTTTTTCTCATTCACGTAACCCACCCATCACATACTCCTGTTCTCTCACAATCATACACTCTCTCACAAAACCCACACAAAACCCTCACTTCACTCACTTTAATGCACCACTCACACTCTCAACTCACTGCACCCACGACCCAACACTTACACCTCACACACACACACACACACACACTAATTTCTCACAGTACCCATTCCTGCATAATTCACAGAAACGGTGCGCAAGCAAAAAATTATTTACAAACTCAATCTCCATCAAACTACAAACCCAATTTCAACCATATATCTTAATAATCTCAAATTCAAGATTGAAAATATAAGAACACACAAACAATGCAGAAAATTAAATCAAGGTGCGTAAAAATAAACATACAAAGGAATAGGATTGAACGAAGACAATGCCAATGGCAGTGGCACCAGAACAACCTCCTCGACGGTGCGGTGGAGCAGCAGTGCAGGCGGACTGAACAGAACGACGCAGTGGATGTTGGTGATGGTTGCTCGAAGAAGAAGAAGATGCAGCGGCTCCTCGACGGTGCAGTGGTAGTGCAGCGACCCCTCAACGGTGCAAGCAGAACGAACGCCGTAGCGGAACAACGGTGATGGTTGGTCGAAGAAGAATAAGAAGAAGATGCAGTGGCGTTGGAAACCTCCTCGATGGTGCAATGGTGGTACAGGCGGCACGAAGGGCTGGCGCGCAGTGGAAGAGTGGACCAGGTGTGCAGTGCTCGTAAAAGAAGAAGAAGAAGAAGTGCAAAATGTGTGTTGCTGCGGTGTGAAAAGATTTGGGTTTTTTTAACCCTACGAAGTGATACTGCCTAGGTTAATTCGAAACTGAGGCATATTGGCTTGCTCATATGCCTCTGTTGGCAAGAGGACCGATGCATAAGTTATCTACTGCCTCGGTTATAAAAGAACCGAGGCATATTCCTTAAGTGAAATTAAAAAAATAAAAAACCTGGAACTTAACTGCATCGGGTAAAAAAGACCTGAACAAAAAACCTATTAGGCCTCGGTTCAGCGGTACCCGAGGCATAAAAGCATGTAAAAAATTTCAAATTCTACGAAAGCGGGAATTGCCAAAATTTTTTAAGCTATATGCCTCGGTTAGAATAGCAACCGAGGCATTAAAGATGACTTTAATTACAAAAATGTCACCGCGTGTTTATATGCAACGCGTGTACAGGAACTGAGGCATATACTGCAATGTAAAAACTCTTAAATGCACTAGTGGGTGGAAAGTATTGGTCTAGAGGAATGCAGAATGAAGCGTTTGAGTAATTGTTCTTGCATGGCCTATACTAATTCAGACATATTAACATTATTGTATGGATTTAATTGTAATATTTTACAGTTGGTATGTATTTTTCCTTAAGTTCATTATCTCCTAGCTTAACTCCTAAAAGCAATAAGCTCAGTAAAAAACTTTCAACAAGGGAGGTGATGAAGAAATCAAATGGAAAGAAGTTAGACATAATAGAGCTTGCTTGTTTTAGCTCAAAATGGGTGTAATTATTTCAATTCAGTTGGTTTTTTTTCGACAATAATTACTTAATATTTTTATTTAAATTATAGGTTTTAGGAAATTTTTCAATTTTAAAAATATTTTTTATGTGCAGATGAAAATATATTTAGTTATTATTTAGGTTTGTGAAATCAAGATTTTGTAAATATTTAATATTCGGTTACACATAGTCTATATATGAAGTACATGAGTATAATAAAAGTTAAATTATTTTTTGGATCCTTTTACTGAAATAATTCAAGGCTCCTTATTTTCTTTTCCAATTATGTCTCAATGAAGTTAAAATATTGCGTGTCAATTTGTTGTTTTTTTATTTATTTTTTAATTTTTTGTCCATGTGTAAGGTTATTGTTTGAAAATCTCGAATGGAATTGGAGGGTGAGTTAACAAATAGAAGTAATGCATCCCCATCATGTTGTATAATATTTGATCATTTTCATACTACTCTTGATCAATATTTTCCTATCATTGATCAACTCGCAACCCATCATGGTGCATATTATTGCTTTTGAGAACCAAATGGAACATATAATAGTTGAGGTGGATATGCAGAATATAATTATTGCTCTTTTTCCAAAAAAATGTGATATAGGATATAGAGCATTTAGTTGACGTATAGTTAACCTATATCAGATGCAGTAGTAGGTGTGACAATCTTGCTGATAACCATATGAACAGTGACAGACCATAATAGTGATAAAGGAGGCCCATGGGCTCCCAAATTATATATATATATATATATATATATATATATATAATTTTAAATATATATATTTTTAAAAATTTAATATATTTTATATGTTTGCTATTCTAAATTTTTTATACATTTATATTTATATATATATATATATATATATATATATATATATATATAAATTTGTTCACATTTATTAATTTCAATTTTATTTTTTAAATTTTTTATATAAAAATGATTATTTTATTAATATTATCTTTTAAGTGATCGTTTGTTTAATTTATAGAATTACACTGATTTTTAAAATTGGAAGCAAATTGAAATTAAAAAAAGTTAAAGGACCAATTTGATTTTTATGGATGAAAAATTGAATCTAAAGAATAATTCTACTAAAATTTTGGTACTCTAAAATATTGATTGAAGATATGTTATGATATATGAATAATGTGATTGTCGTGGATAATAATCATAATTTATTTGAAAATTACACTATTGACTATTTTTTTCTATAAAAATTTATTTTGCATTTGTGAAAGAAATTTTCTAGAAGAAAAAATATCGAAAGCTTCTTGAATAGACTTCAAGAAAACAAAAAAGTGTGTGTCTATGGATACTTCATCTTTTCTTAATCATAGTGTTCCCGAATAATTTCACAAAATTTCAAAACCAAAAATTATTATTTAAAAAATAATAATGTTAGAAAATTAAAATAACTATATAAAATAAAATAAATATTAAAAAAATTGAGAAAAAGAAATCATTTTCAGATACTATAATATTTGAACATGTCACATCTTCAAGAACAAAATAGTCATAGATTATTTGCCCTGAAAATTGTCGCACGAGAGCTAGCACCAGAAGCAGCAACAATATTACAAGAAAGAAAGTGTAATTTCACTTCTTTTGGTGCCACGAAACTGAACATACAACGCTAAAGCAGCAACATGACAAACCAAACCAAACCAATACACATGAAACCAACCCAACTGAACCTAGACAAACATAACTGGTTATGGCGTAGTTATTATTTCTAAATCCCAGAAACACGAACGTGAAAGAGCAACGAGAGATGAAACAGCGTGAAGCAACTAACAGTGCCTGGTGCAGAAACAGCGTCTACGAAATCCGCGACAGTGGCCACCAGTGAAGCCTTCGACATGGCAAACCGAAGCACAGTTTTGGTGGCTGACGCACATCCCCTTAAATCGATGGCTCTTTGATTCACAGTGTCTTCCCTCCGTTTGAACCATCATCTCTGCATTATCACAAACAAACACAGTTATAATTACGTACTTACTATATATTCCTATTCAGTGGTATATATATAATTGCATGCATAGATGCTTACGAGAAGCAAGGAGAATGAGCAACATGAAGAAAAACCCCAATCGTGCCTTCTCCATTGCTGGTTATGTATATACCACACTCTCACCTAGATCAATTTATAGCTAGTTGAGAAAGTAACAAACGGTAAGTAGAAGAAATTTCTAGTAAATCTAAGTTCATCAATGTTAGAGGGAAGTTACTAGAGATGTTAATTATTATTATCCACAAAATATATTTTAGTCGATTAAAGAAGGATTTGCTTTTAAAAAAAGTGAAATATAAAGTATGATATTTGCGTAGAATGTTGTGTCCGAGGAGTGAAATGTTGGTTAAGGAATCTGTTCACGTGAAAGGAGCAACCGACATAAGTGTCCAGGTTTAGCAGAAAGTGGTGGGTGCATCGAAAAGGGCACGCATTGTGGTAACCGCTGGAGAGTGTTGATTGTGGACAAAAAGTTTCAGAACACAAGAACTTTAAAGCTCGAAAGAGGAAATGGGGCGGTGATGAAGATCAAAATTATGAGGTTGTAATTTGTGTCAAAAGTACGGTTAATATGTATAATAGGCTAAAATTTTATTTTGATCATTTAATACTTGTAAAAAAAGTTTAACAGATATTTAATTTTTATTTGATTCAATTTATTAAAAATTTAAAAAATTAAATTGAATTAAATCAAAATTAAAGATCTAATCGAACTTTTTGAAAAAATTAGAGAACTAAAGTAGAATTTTAGCCCGTTTATTTTAATGGTAATGTTTACAAGAATATTTTTGTGAAAAAAAATTTGCACTACCATTAAACTTTTATTTCTAATTAGCTTGTTTTTCATTATGATATCACGTATCAATGAATGAAAATTTAGGAAAAAAGTTCAATATTCAAATATTCAAATGAGAAAAGTGTATAACTAAATCATGATGCTAGCTATCTGATTTTCTTAATTAAATACATCATTCTTTTTACAATGATCAAATTAATGAAGTGAAGTTACATCAACAAATATATTAAAGAAATGGTCCAACAAAGTGATATTAACAGATATATTTGTTAGTCTTGTTACTGTATATTAATAAAATGAATAATAATATTTTAATATATATTTTTTTAATTCATTATTCTAATCACTCTTAAATTATCACATCACACCCTTAAATTATTACATTACACTTCTAAAAAAAAATCAAAATAAGTAATTGAAGAATGATTGAAGTGGTAGGTTAAAAATAAATCAAAATATCGTTATTTTAACAAAATATATGCTCAAATATCAGTAGTCTAATTATATATGATATATCCATATCATAAATATCCTTTTGGAAAAAGTTATTTTGACACCATTTTTTATTTTGACTTCCATTTGACACCAAATTTAATAATAAAATATTATACTAACGTTATAAAAAATAAAATAAAAATAATATTATAATAAAATAATAGTTTTTTAAAGTGTTAAAGAAAAATAAGAAAAAATTGATGGTGTCAAAATATTATTGTACAATAATTTTATACCATATATCGACCAAATATATGGTTAACTAATATATTATTATTATTATCATGCTAATTTATCATATATGTGATAAGTTTTTAATATTTATTTTTACATAACTGAGAGATTTGAGCATTAGAGTCTTGTAGGTGAACCTTCCCCCATAACTAGAGATGGCAAATAAACTTACTCTCGTGGGTATTGCCCGAACTCGTTCCCGTTTTGACGGGGAATCCCAGCATTGACTGTGTATAGGTATGAGTATGGGGAATCCCTGACTTTTTCAATTGAGTATGGGTATGGGGATGGAGATGTACGTATCCTCGCCATAATACCCGTCCCCACCATATCTTCATCTTCGTTTAAATTATTAAAATATTCACAATTAATTAAGTAACCATATATATATATATATATATATATATATATATATATATATATATATATATATATATATATATATATATACACTATATTTTTTATTTTTTCTAATTATTTTGTTTGTCATGAAACGCATTCGCATCTCCAATATATTGTTTATCTTATCATAACCTTTATGTAATTATGTTAAAATGATGTATTTCAATTAAAAAAAATTTATGTCTAACATTTGAATATTTCTATTATTTAATATTTTTATTTATTGTATATTTTCCTTTCACATGAGAATGTTTAATACTCTCAATCTAAGTGTTTAATAGCATAAACTTTTCATTTATTAGGTAATATAAAAAAAATTCTTTACTTATTATTATTATTATTATTATTATTATTAATTTTTGTTTCATTTGAAGAACTATTTTGTTTCGCTCAAACAATTTTTTTTTCTCAACCATTGAGTATACATGTTGATATTTGAAATGTTTTCTTAGATCTCTAAGATATTTTTCATCTTATCATATTATGCATTTGGTTTTCTTTGTGTGATTCTTTCTTTCAATAGTCTCCAAATTATTTATAAGACACACATTTGTTAATTTTTAATATTTTTATTTTTTGTTTATTTTCATCATGTAGAATACTATTTCGATAAATTTTATCTAATTATTTTTTATTTTCTAAGTCCTTACAATCATACTTTAATTTTTTCACTATAATTGTATAAATAATTTTTATTTACTACAATATAAAAATTTAATGTAATTGTCATGAATATTTTTTATCACCATCAAACATATGTTGGAGTTCAAAAGATACAAGATCTATATCAAAATTTTATTATTATGTTTATTATTTGTTCTTTGCGTCATTTTGATCAAGTGATGTATTATAACTTTTATTAGTGTATAAAAAAGAGATTCATCATAATTTAAAAAATTGAAGTTAACAAACATTTAAAATATATTTTAATTTGAATTTTTTTTTCCTTTTATATTTTTTTAAAAATATTTTTAAATTTTATCAACTAGGTTTCATTAATGTTTATAAATTTAATAAATATTTTGGTTTTCATGAAATTTTATTTGGTATTCTAATCTAAAATGTAGACTATTATAATTTATTTCAAAGTATTTGATATCAAAGAAACAACCATCCTCCTAATATTGAATATTTGGTAATATTATGTTGCCTTTACCATAATTTTTTATTATTTTATAAAAATTAATATTAAAGTACTAAGAAAACAGATACAGATATGGGTACGAAATTATTCTCGTTACCTAGTGGGGATGGGGATGGTACAAAAGTTTGATATCCGTTGGATTTGGGTGTGGGGATGGATGAATTTTTTTTTACGGGGATGGGTATGGGATAGCAAAACCCGTCCCTACCCCGCCCCATTGCCATCCCTATCCATAACGAAGAATTTGATTCCTGTCATCAGAAATATTCAAGTCACCTATACAAAAGTCCATGTTCTGATCCTAGAAAAAAAACATTTGCCCCACACTAACACAAAAAAACGTTATAACGTCACCCCTATAACGTCTGCCCAAAAAAAGTCCAACATTAAAAATGACCGGTGGCATTTTTGTAAATTATCAGACTTTTTTAACGTTTGTCCGTTCCAGATCAGATGTAATTTAACGTCTGCCCGTTCCATATCAGACGAAATTTAACATCTGCCCAAAAAATCCTGACGTCATTTGAAAAAGGACGTCAAACTGTTGTTCCTCCGACGTCACTTAACATCAGACTCCTTCACCACCGACGTTAAGTTTTACTTATCTCTATGCGAAACACAGAAACCCTACGCTGTTGCACTATTTCCGCGAGCGTTTTCCACTGGCGACCACCATTCCGACCTCATCTAGGTGAGTTTCGAACGTTTTTCACCACCAAACTTGTTGGGATTTGATTATGAATTGATTTTAGTCATTTTGAACCGAATATTTTGCGTTTTCATCCCCATTTCCAGCGTTTTGAGATTCGTCCCACTTGCTCTTCATCCCCATTTGGCTAACAGCATGCGGAGACCTTAAAGCCACCCTCTCCAAGTTCGTCTTTAATTTTGCTAGAAGTGGTTAGTTTTCCATTTATAAATTTAGGGTTATTACTAAATTGAGTGTTAATTGTGATTACAATGGCATGATGCATACTATAGGTAATTCTTTTCATATGTGTATGATTATAAGGAGTGTACCAGACACTCTCATGTGGATTGCCTCCTTTTAGACTTTTAATTATGCATGCCATTTGAAATTGAAATTGAAATTGAATTGAAAACCTCGTATCCAATTTGGAGGGTAGATGAGCGTGATGTGGTGATTAATGTTGTGAATTCCATACGAAAATGAGTCATAATGAATTTAGGGTGGAGTGAATAATGAAGGATGACTCATTCCATGAACTATAAAGTTTATGTTTTCATTACATGAGAGTTCTTAGTGTAACATCCCTAAGGAATATTACTTAAAATAAATAATAAAAGAAATAAATTATATCAAAAGTCGCATTAATAATACTCCAAACGCGGGAAAATTTAAATTTATGAAAAACACATGTCAAAACTTATAACATAAACAATAAAGTGTTACAAGTTCCCAAAAACCGTGTTCATAAATAAAAACATAATAAAATACATGTGAGAAAAACCCTAGCTCTAATCCCAAAGCTAGCCCTCACTCTGTCGCCTGGACATCCTCAGCACCACCTGTATCAACATCTGCTCCCGTGTAACGAATCACACGATCATCGCCATACACAAACAGAAAGGGTGAGCTGAGAAAATAAAATAACAGATATAAAATACGCAAGATAAATCATGCACCCATCTTATTCATTCTACATAGTTCTTGGCCAAGACCTTAACCCCAAGGTGTGATAGCCTTCAAATCACACAACTGGTTAGCCTTGGATTCGGGAATATGATGCTCACACGAACCTGCCCGCTTGTGGTCCTGCCTCTACGAACCTCCCCGCTCGTAGTCTTGCTCTACGAACCTCCTCGCTCGTAGTCCTGCTTTACAGACCTACCCGCCCGTAGTCCAACACATGTGATCCACCAGCCACGTACCTCCTCGCACATGGCATCTCTCAAACGTGAGCACAGAACATACGAACTTACCTCGCTCGTATCCCCACGTGAGAGTAACTGGATATGAACCTCCCCGCTCATATCATCACATGTTAACCACCCTCCATGAACCTACCCGCTCATGGCACAACATCTCCCGATCCAAGTGTAATATCAGTGCTCAAACAATACATAAAACGAAACAAGAACAACAACATTTTGCCTGGCCCAGCATCCACGCCGCTAGGCGAAATCGTTCCAGACCGCCTAGCGGTACCAGCTCACCGCCAGGCGCCAGTGCCCTTTCAGCGCCATTGTTTTTACAGCTACCGCTTGTCGGAGCACGCCTTGCCGTCAGGCGCCACGCGACACAGGGACCTCTGTAGTTGTTTTCTCGCCTGGCGGTTATCAGCAGACCACCAGGCGCCATACTAGAGACACTCCTCTACTGATTTGGCACACGATGTAGTTGATTCTACAACTCAGATTTGCTCTATGGTACCTATCACATAAGTTTCCAATACCAACTAGTTATTTTAACATTCTACCATCACTCTAGTTCCCTATAACTCAATCATATACTCTTTTACTCTCACCATTTGATTCACCAAATTCCCTTTTCACTCATAGTTGTCCAACCTAACTTAAGAAGGTTACCTAATTCATTCCATTGTACTTACTCCAATCTGAGTAATAGCATTCCTACACCACTTTAGGCTACACCACCCATCTCCACTTATTTTGTTAACCCACAGCCACCTACTCTTATACCATTCCAACTCCTAAACTTAATTAATTTTATACATCACTTATCATCCAATATTTCTCAATTATTTTGACCCCAATTCTAATTTCCACAGAGAAGACCAGTGCTGTTTCTTTCTCCTAATTCCATTGTGCAATTTAAACTCATTCCTAGAGTCCATGAATTTCAACACTTCATCATCCTAAGTGTATCCTTATGACTACTATATTGTCGCCATTCCACTACACTCCCTCCCCCTTCATTATTATCCTCTTTTCCTGCCAAGTTCAGCCCTCACGAATTCACCTGTTAGTGTTTCCTTTTCCCCCCAAGACCAATTAATCAAAACAACCAGAACAGACCCGCAACGCCACTATCGCCTAGCGGTTGATGAGGTGCCGCTAGGCGGCATACTAGAATAAGGTTAAAAGCCCAATTTTCCTGCACTCGTGAACCCTTTGCCCCACTCGCAGATTCAGTCGTCTCCTACAATATGATTTCGCACTAACGCATTTCCCGATTTTCCAATCCCCGTCACTTACGCACCCAACAAACAATGAAATTACCCATTCTATCAGGGATTCCTCATGTTCAACCCACCATATATAATCACGAGCACATAATTCCAAGCATATCATCAATTATTACAATCCATTAATACATCATTCGAAAAAAAAACACACCATAAACTCCACGAAAAGATGTCAAAACAGCGTCATACAACATGCACCGCCTGGCGGGACGAACTTGCCGCTAAGAAACTCAAACACAAACACCCAGAATTGGGTTAACACTGATGTACCGCCTGGCGGCACATGCAAGCCCGCCAGGCGGTTTCTAGGTAGATTCCCATAATACGCGAACAATAGCACCATGCATCATGAAAACTCATACAATCCAGTCCATTTCAACGCAGTACATTATTCATGAGTCAGAAGGCATTAAAACAACTCCCCTTACCTCTGATCCTCGCTCCAAATTCGGATTGAACGTGACTTTAACCCAAAAACCACCCTTGTCCTTTGCTTGCACTCTAACAATGGTTTGCACTCTAACTCCTTGGTCTACATCGTGCCAATTGCCTCTGAAAAGCTTCCACCCAAACCCTCACACTTAACTCTCAGCCTCTTTCCTCTAATCTCTTTTCCTCTCTCACAATTACCCTTTAGTGCCTTAAACGAATTTTAATAAAAAAATAGATTAAGGCTCATCAATGTTTAATTATCCAAATGTTTTCCAGCTCTTAGGTAAGCTCTCTATTGGCTGCTAGGTTTCTAACCCTTTCACATTCATGCCAAAGGAAAAATTGGTAAAAGAAAATTATTTAGTTCTCAACAAGGTTTGAACTCATAACCCTATAATCACAAAGCAAGTGCACAACCAATTCAACCAAATCACAACTATGATAATTCCTTAAATTATAAGGTTATGCGATCACATCACTCTTTAAAATATATAACTTAAAAATTCATAATTAAATAACCCACAATTAGCACACATAAGACTCGAACCCAATTCCTCACACATAATAAAGTACTCTCAACCAATTGAGCTAGTACTTATCCACATCATAGCTATCTGCATTAAATACTTTAAATGCTCCTATTACCCGCATTTATTAAATAATTATTTAATTAACTATTTAATTTTTCTCGGGTCTTACACTTAGTATTTTTCTTTTTTACGAATGATGTTGAAGTGTTTACATTTCTTTAAACTGACCTCTAAGTTGCCTTGGAGTAATATTTAGGTGGTCACTCCTTGATCTTTAATTCTCCATTAAGAAGGGTGAGTGAGGTAAGGTTAAATCAAGGACCTCAAAACCAACAAGTAACTGAGGTAATGTTCTTTTTCATGTCTTTTGTTTCTCTTTGGTCTGATTTTGTTACGAGACATCTCTTGTAATCTGTTAGAGTTATTTTCTTCTCTCGACATAAGATTAAGGTAATGGCATGAGGATAACAAATACCTAACATATTTATGTAGTATAAATTATCATAGCTATGCAATATTGTTGTACTCATTTTTTTTAAACTACAAGGCATTTTATTCAATGGCTTTTTCTAGTTATTGATTAACTAGTAGTTCTGAAATATGAAAGTTAATACTTTTAAGAAAAGCTTTTAGAAACTATTATGGAAATTTTCTGATTTTCAGGTGTGAGAATGTTGTAAAAACAACAAAACTTAAAAAAAAACTGAACTGTTTGACGTCTGGTAGAACCTTGATAGACGTTATTTGACGTCTGACTCTCCTGGCCCCGATGTTAATTAACGTCTGACTCTCCTGGCCTCGATGTTAATTAACGTCTGCTCTGCTTTCCGACATCAATTTTGACGTCACCCAATACAACGTTGGTGTTTGAACAGACATCAAAGACCAAAAATACCGAACGTTAAAAACCTTTTTTGTATTAGTGCCACCGTAAGACTCAATTAAAACTTTATCTTGTCTACATTTTATACTTTTATTACCTTGCGTAAAGGTAATCATTACCACCGACAATGATCTTACGGTGTTATCACGAGCATTTATAATTAGAATTTGACAATGTCTTTGAGGAGTGCTATACAATATGTATCTTTTTTATATTTTATTCAAAATTTGTGAGATATGTGCACTAGTGCAGAATTGGATTTCTACCTCGCCTTATAGGCCTCAGTTGGCCAGGAACCGAAGCCTATAATGGCGCGGTGGCAATTTTGCAATTATAGGCAACTTTTATGCCTCGGTTCCCCTACAACCCGAAGCCAAAATCAGTTATAGGCCTCAGTTGTAAGAAACCCGAAGCCAAAAGAGCTGTTAGGCCTCGGTTAAGAAGGCCCGAAGCCAAAAAGGATGCCCAAAATTTCAAAAATGCCATTCTCGTTTTGACTTATAGGCCTCGGTTGTGACAATAGCCGGTGCCAAAAGTGGTTTTAGGCCTCGGGTGGTGGGGACCCGAGGCCAAAAGGGGTTATATGCCTCGGTTCTAAATTGAACCGAGGCCATAGTGTTTAATTAGGGCTCAAAACTGCAGCCCCTTTCTTCCTCGCGCGCGCAGCTCCTCCATTTCTCTCCTCCATTTCTCTCTGCAATTCCGGCCACCACGCGCTGCTCCTCCTCCATTTCTCTCCTCCACCACTGCCACCCCGTCGAGAAAACCACGCGAGCACGCGAGCCGCCGCTGTCTCTCCCTCTCTCTCCGCGACTTCCGGCGAGAAAACGACGCCAGCCCCCTGCTGCCGTGTCGTCTCGCCTCCAGCCACGTTGCTCCGACAGTGGTCGCTCTCTCTGTCTCTCTGCAAGTGTTCCGGCGTCCCTCCACCACCACGCGAACATTTTGGTTCTTTTACCGCAATTGTCGCGCCGCGGTTTTTTTTAAGGTAAATTTTCAACGCGTTTTTGTTTGATTTTCTGTTTTTGTGTATGTTTGTTTTTCTGTTTTTGTGTATGTTAATTATGACTTTCTCTTGTGTTTTTTGTTATCTCTTGTAGCTTTCGAACGCATTGAATTGCATCATCTTCCAGTGTCATCTACTCTTTTTACGCGCTCCCAAGTTCCTAATTCTAATATTTTCCTATGATGCCAATCTGCTGTTTGATTTATATATTTTATTAATTATTTGTTAAAACATGTTGTTTGTTTTTCTTATATGTGAGTTAGCCTTAGTTTCCCGTTTGAGATTCAATACGTAAATTATGTATTGTCCCCGAGTTTTCATTTTGAAAAAATTACATTTTTTTTAAAATTAGATATAAGGGGATACAATACTAATAATTTAAATGTATTGAATCTTGAATTGTCCGATTGGACAGTTTAAGAAGATTAATCACTTTCTAGTAATTTATTAGTGCATATATATTTAAAATACATATCTTAAAATTCATGAATATTTGTCAATTGTGTTTTGTATTGATCTTCGGGTGCATATTTGATTGTGATTTATAATCACTTTCATTTCGTGTATCCTGAAGGCCAATGCGAAATGCTGGCAAAATTTCGTGAAATTTAAGATATGTATTTTAAAAGTAATATGTACCAATAAAATAAGGAAAGTGAATCTTCTTAAATGGGATAGGGTCACACCTTGATTACGACGTGAGCATTGATTCAAAGATTACTGAAATTGTTCACGCAATTTCAGTATGGATCGAGATTGGATTAATTTACCACGTATTAGCGCTGAGTATGAGAATGGAGTAGAGGAATTTATAAAATTTGCGCAACGTTATGAGGGGAGAAGTGATGATGAGGTGAAGTTCAGATGTCCGTGTGTCAACTGTTTGAATGGAAGAAAATTGAATGCAACTCAAGTTAGGGAACATCTTATTTGTGATGGTTTCCTTAAAAGTTATACAATATGGACATGGCACGGCGAATTAATACACATTCCAACTGTTTCTCGATCTGAATATCTTGCCAATTCCTCCATGAAAGAGCGACGAGAAGAGCGACGGGAAGAGCGATGTGAAGAGCGATGTGAAGAGCGAGTAGAAGAAGACAATATAGAGGACATGATACGGGATGTTGGCGCAGAAGCTTTTGCACAAGCGCATGTGTATGAGACGATGTCTGCTGATGCGGAAACTCCGTTGTATGTTGGTTCAACTAAGTTCACGCGATTATCAGCGGTTTTAAGACTTATGAATTTGAAAGCGACCAATGGTTGGACAGATAAAAGCTTCACAAAATT
Source organism: Vigna unguiculata (assembly GCF_004118075.2). Classification (NCBI taxonomy): domain Eukaryota; kingdom Viridiplantae; phylum Streptophyta; class Magnoliopsida; order Fabales; family Fabaceae; genus Vigna; species Vigna unguiculata. Next base: position 24,848,025 of record NC_040287.1, read on the forward strand.
GCTCGTGCTCTTGAATGAAATTCTTCCCGAAGGAAATACTCTACCCACTCGAAACTATGATGCCAAGAAAATTCTTTGTCCGATGGGTATGGAGTATAAAAGGATACACGCATGTCCTAATGATTGCATATTATACAGAAAAGAATTTGAAGATTTGAAAAAATGTCCAAAGTGTGGGTCATCACGGTACAAGCAGAAAAGAAACAGTGAAGATAATGGTCAAATAGAGAAGGAAGGATCTGCTTTGAAAGTAGTCTGGTACCTTCCAATCGTGCCTAGACTTAAGCGTTTGTTTGCAAATCCTAAAGACGCTAAAAACCTTAGATGGCATGCAACTGAGAGAAGATGTGACGGACTCCTTCGTCATCCAGCTGATTCAATGCAATGGAAAAATATTGATCAGGAATTTCCCAAGTTCGGTGAAGAATGTAGAAATATTCGTTTTGGCTTAGCTACCGATGGAATGAATCCATTTGGTAATTTAAGTACAAATCACAGTTGTTGGCCTGTTATATTATTCATTTACAACTTATCTCCTGGACTCTGCATGAAGAGAAAATACATGATGTTGTCTATGATGATATCTGGTCCAAAGCAGCCTGGAAATGACATAGATGTATATCTCAATCCTCTTGTTGAAGACTTGAAGGTGTTGTGGGTTGATGGTGTTGAAGTATTTGATGCTGTTGCTTCTGAAACTTTCATGATGCATGCAATGTTATTTTGCACCATTAATGACTTTCCAGCTTATGGTAATTTGTCAGGGTACAGTGTCAAGGGTCATAAAGCGTGTCCTATATGTAAAGAAAACACTGCATCTCATCAATTGAAAAATGGAAGGAAGACCGTGTATCTGCGCCATTGAAGGTTTTTACAAGCTAATCATCCTTATCGAAGGTTAAAGAAAGCATTCAATGGACATCAAGAGAATGACAAAGCACCAACTCCATTAACTGGCATTGAAATTCATGAAAAAGTTAATAAAGTACATCATGTATTTGGTAAAACGTCCAAGAAGTCATCTGCATCGAGCCCTTGGAAGAAAAAATCAATATTCTTTGACCTTCCATATTGGTCGAAGTTAGAAGTTAGGCATTGCATAGATGTCATGCATGTAGAGAAGAATGTGTGTGATAGCTTGATTGGTACACTACTCAACATTCAGGGAAAGACAAAAGATGGAGTAAATGCTCGTTTGGATTTGGTTGAAATGAAGATCCGAGAAGACTTGGCACCAAGGGAGGTTGGTAGGCGCACTTATTTGCCCCCTGCATGTTACACTATGTCTAGACAAGAGAAGATAAGTTTTTGCTTATGTTTAAAGAGTGTCAAGGTACCTCAAGGATACTCTTCAAATATTCAGAGTTTAGTGTCCATGCAAGACTTGAAGCTTGTTGGCCTCAAGTCTCACGATTGCCACATCTTAATGCAACAATTGTTACCTGTAGCTATTCGTGGAATTTTACCCAAAAATGTTAGACAAACTATAACGCGTTTGTGTGCATTCTTCTCTTCAATTTGTAGTAAAGTCATTGATCCTTTAAAGTTAGATGAACTTCAAGCTGAAATTGTTATCATCTTGTGTCAGCTAGAGATGTTTTTCCCTCCATCATTTTTTGACATCATGGTACATTTACTTGTTCATGTGGTGAGAGAAATCAAGTTTTGTGGACCAGTATACTTAAGATGGATGTATCCCATTGAACGTTACATGAAGATTTTGAAAGGGTATGTGAAAAATCAATATCGTCCAGAAGCTTCAATGATCGAAAGATATAATAAGTCATTTTAATGCATAACAATGAATTTATTTTCTTATCAGGCGTCATTGGCAGTTACTTGTGGTTTCCCTAAGGGAGAACCTTGCTGTGTGGTTTTGCTCTTTGCATCGCCCTCCCCCCAACCATCTTAGACAAGTGATAGATTGGTAAGAACCTCAATATCAATCTTATGAATATGACATGTTATATAAAAATATCCTAACTTATTCCCTATATCATAGTTCAATTGCTGCACATAACATGTTGTTAGGGAGATCAACGACTAAGGCAAAAGGTCTTGTATGGTGTTCTCTCCAGGTTTTATATTTCTATCCATATCTTCATGATTGTTTGCTTGATTTTCTTCATTAATTAATTGTAACGTTGTTAATACAATGTAGTGTAATAGACAAACCGGCTCATATGAGTGCGGTTACTATATAATGCAATGGATGACAACCACTGTGCGTGCTCGTATTACAACAAATTGGGAAACGGTAATATATATTTGAATTAAAATGAATACTTTGCAATATTTCCTTTTTATATACTAACTTAACTTAATCTATTATTTTGTAGACATTCAAGAGTCCTGCAACAATTCCCGCAAAGTCCATCAAGTTTGGTAGGATAGCATGTGCCAAATATATAATTGAAATGTACCATAGTATTGATTAGAACATGTATGTTGATTACAAAAGATTTGTAATTGTCTTTTAAATGAATTTGAATTGTAGATGTGTTTTAAAATATTCTGTTCTGGTCTATTTGGTCTGTGCTGGGTGCTGAATAAAATTTGCAGGTTCAAATGTGGGAATAACACCAAATCAGAAACTGCATTAAAAAAAAACAGCGTATTAGGCCTCGGTTCATACCAGAACCGAAGCAAAAAGCAAACTTTTGGCCTCGGGTGCAACCAAAACCGAGGCCAAAAGGGGTATCGAATTTAAAAAAAAAAGCCCATATGGCCTCGGTTGCAACCAAAACCGAGGCCAAAAGGGTATCGAATTTAAAAAAAAAAAAAAAGCTCATATGGCCTCGGGTGGCACAGAAAACCGAGGCCAAAAGGTGGGCTCTATGGCCTCGGGTTCGTCTGAACCGAGGCAGAAGGGCACTCTATGGCTTCGGTTCTTAACCGAGGCCAAAAGCTGTGCTCTTTTGGCCTCGCCCCAATATGCTTCGGTTCCCGAACCGGTGCAGAATATGATAAACAACCGCTGCCAAAGGCCCTTCCTGCACTGGTGGTGGATGCATGAAACTAGAATAGGAGCCTTCATCTCACTCACAACAGTGGCAGCTATCACTCCTTCCTCAAATAGAATTATCTTAGTGTTTTCAACGTCTGCATCTTCATTAACCTAAAAGCTATCATCATTAAAATAGAATTCAGGTCAAAGAAATTATCAACATTACTACCTAATTCATAAACAACAACATCTATACCAATAGGTTTAATGACGAAAGCGAAATCAACAATCTTATAAATGAATTGGCATAATAACAACAACTTCATATATAATATTTTGAGGCTGATGTAGACCAATTGGAAACTCAAGTTCAGACTAAACCTGGACTACTTTTTCATTAGCCTCTTCACCTAGTGTATCAATAGCATCCTCAACAACATTGGAATCAATTTGAATAAACTAAATCTTGGTCATCGTACTCGATGTTATAATTTTTTTTTTATATTCTTCTACCGTAATTCACATGTTTTTTAAGAATTTATTCCAAAAGCTTAGAAAAGGTTCTAATTTCTCATAAGAAATTATTCACCAATAAAATATCACTACATATGTCGATAATAATTCAAGTTTGAGTCTAAATCCTACATTGGATAGAAACAACAAAATTAAGCAATGTAAGAGAAAATGCCTATAAATATAATGCTTTGAGATCTTGAGTTAGAAGTGATGTTAATTTTTTATGTGGATTAGACTCAAGTCACTTCTATATAATATCTCCCTAATGAACCTTAAAAAATAAAAAGCCAATTTGTAGTATAAGAAAAGACCCATGAATTCAATATATATATATATATATATATATATATATATATATATATATCCCTACTAAATATCTAAAAAATCTAAACAATCAACACTAAAGCAGCCCAAATGTTGAAGAGAACGTAGAAAGAAAAAAAATTAAAGAAAAAGAAGAAAAACATAAAACATTGGAAACTTACAACAAGAAGAATGTCCCTACCACTTCACATATAAAACAAAACTACTTATAAAAATACATATTGCACTAATGTTTTAATTCCTTACAATAATATATAAATATGTTTTTCCTAAAGTAGTTTCATTGTGCAACGTCCCAATTTTAGCAGCTTAAAACAAAGAAATTAGGATGTTCCACCCTAGTGTTCAAAATATACAAACAAATCTATAAAGTATATTAATACAGTCTTATAAACGATCAGACTATATAAATGTACCAATTATACATACCAAACATTTCTAACTCTAAACACAAGCTAACCACTTACAACAACTTCCCACTAAGACCTTCTTCCGACCTAAAAGATGACTCCTCAACCTCTAGAGGTGTCTCTGAAACTGCAATCACCACTGCTCCCACCGAATAGGTGATCATCGCAAAAGGAAAACATACAATACAAGACAAAAACACAGAAGAAGGGTAAGCTAATAACTTTTAAAGAATTATCTTAAAGCATATAATATTGATATATATAACAACAACAGACAAGTAGATATTAACATACATATATTTATAACTATGACTCAACTAATCTGGATACGTGCATTGAGGTCAGATGTAGTCAGTTATGCACTTGTAATGGCATCTCATGCTCTATAGAGCAACAGATTAATAGTGAAAACTCTACCACAAACAAGGTCAGTCCGTTAACACCTATGGTAAGGAAAAACCCCTAGGCTAGGACCTCCTGCTCCCCTCACCACATATCCCATTCCTCTCTACTTGATAATTTGAATAGTTATTAGAGTGTCAGGATAACTGCCAAGACAATCCCTACCTCAATGCCTACACTACCACAATCACTACTTATCCTCTTTGGGTTAGCATAAACCAATCTCAACCCAGTCTCATATATATAAACAATCTCATATCATATACTCATCATTCATAATAATTGCAAAGCTTCTATAATCACAAAAAATACCATTCAAATCACTCAAGAATGCAAGTTTCAAGTCTGTACTTACTCGCCTAGCTAGTAGCACTCGCCCAGCCACTGGCCTATGCTCGCCCAACGAGTAGCACTCAACCAGCCACTAGTCCAAGTCTGGAAGTTCCTGACTTGGAAATTCTCCCAGTGAGTATTACTCGCTCAGCGAGTTTGCGAATCTACATAATTCTACAGATAGGTGATCTGTATAATTCTGCAGATCAACACATTCACCCAACGAGTAAGCAAATCTGCACAAGTATGTAGAAATTGATTTAAGCAAAATTATACATATTCATCCAATCCATATAACTCTAAAACCTCTACAAAGACCATTTGAGTATCAAACATCAATTATATCAAAATATTCACACCAATTGTATCCAATTGTACCTATAACATACAATTATTCTCGAACAACATATAAAACTTGTATTTATCATTTTCAAACATCACAACCTAGTTCACATATCAAACACATCAGTCAATTACAAAATAATCATATATTAACATTCCTAAAAGTTTTGTGAGATATGATAGATATTATCTTCCCTTATTTAAACGACTAAAACATTTAATTTTTTTTATCTATAACAAGAACAACAACTACAAAAATATCTTTAATTAATGATTAGTTTTAGTGATAAAAAATAATTAGTCACTACAATAACCAATTTAACTATCAATTTATAAACTAAAAATTTAACTATAGTCTATAATTACGAAATTAATTTCTAAACATAATTTTTATCATAAAATTAGTCACTTTTTAATAATTTTCTTGCAGTGAATGTTAAATATTTTTCTTAACTTCTGCCTCTTTCAATATATTCTTTACATTTTTCAAATAAAAGTGTACTATTTTTCTATAAAAGTGAGATGAGTTTTACAATATAACATATGCCAAATTGATAATAAAAATGTGAATGTTGGACGATAGATGCACAAATTCTAAAATTAATATATATATATATATATATATATATGTATATATATTAATTTAAAAGGATTAAATATATTTTTGGTGCCTTAATTTTTACGATAATATTTAAGTTGTTTACATTATTTAACATATTTTCACTTCAATGTTAGTTGCAAGACGTGTTTGAAACGTCAAATAAACTTAACAAAATTTGGTTAAAAGGTACTAAATTCACACATTTATAAAAAATAATTGAGTAAATTGGTTCAAAGTTTTAAAGGAAGACTAATTCCAATTAACATTGTGTAACATGCGGTGATGAGTTGGGAAAAGAAGGAGAATTAGTTAGACCTTTGGGACACGTGGAGAAAGATCCCTTAGTGGGTGGACAAAGGAGAAGTTTGAGGAAAAAGACAAAGAATAGTATATACAAAAAGATTTTGTGGCATAGTGGAGCATGAGTGATATATGTGTCTTTTTTCCCCTACCTTTGAGTGTTTTTCTAGAATTCTCTGTCCCTTCCTGATTATTCCTTATTCTTTTCCAGATCCATACTCTAGTGGGATTTACTTCTTGCTGATACTATTTTACAACCTGATATAACCATCGATGTTGAACCTTGACTTTCCTAAGCAATAAAATTCCACTTGAATTATCATTTGTTATTTTTCTCTATTGTTGGGTTGTGGTACTATTACATTGTTTGCTCTTTGTTAGCTTTATTACACATTGAAGTTAAGAAAAAACATATTTAACGTGATTTAAAAGAAGTAAATTATATTTTGAAAAAGTTAAATTATGTTAGTGTATTTGAAATGTTAAATAAATTTAAAAAAATTTGGTTAAAAATACTAAATTTACTTATTTATAAAAACAAATGACTAAATTAGTTCGGTCTAAAATTTTAAAATTTTAAAAGGAAACTAATTTCATCAAAGAAAACATATTTAACGTGATTTAAAGAAGTAAAATATATTTTGGAAAAGTCAAATTTAAAAAATTTAATCATTAAATATTAGTTGAAATAAGGTCCTTCGTTGCTTATAAAATATATTTTTTTCTTGTGGCCTTCGTTGTGTTGACTTCTTAGTCAAGGGGTGGTTGCACGTTAATCCTATCATTGAATTACAATTTCTGAAGGATATCATCTTTTCCATTTTCATTTTTTGAGTTAAGACTTTGGAAATGGCTGAAGCTGTTCTTGAATTAGTGCTTGAAAATTTGAGTTCTCTTGTTGGGAAAGAGCTGGCACTTTTTTTGGGTTTCCATGATGACTTGGAAAGACTTGCCAGTTTACTGACTACCATCAAGGCAACTCTTGAAGATGCTGAGCACAAACAATTCTCAGACGTAGCTATACAGATTTGGCTTCAAAAGCTGAAAGATGCAGCTCTCACTTTGGATGACATCATGGACGAGTGTGGCTGTGAACTTCTGGGGATGGAGTTCCAAAGAATCAGGGGTGTATCAAATAAGGTACAAATCTTTGGTTCATTATCCTCTTTTAATCCCAAACACGTTGCTTTTCGTTACAAAATTGCCAAGAAAATGAGAAGGATAAGTAAGAGGTTAGAAGAAATTGGTGAAGAAAGGACTAAGTTTCATTTCACAGAGACGGTCTCCGAGAGAAGTGGAGACAGTGATTGGCGCCAAACCACCTCGTTTATCACTGAACCGCAGGTGTATGGAAGGGAAGAAGATAAGGATCAGATTATAAACTTTTTGGTTGGTGTTGCTTCTCGTTCTGAGAATTTATCCGTATATCCGATCTTGGGTCTAGGTGGACTAGGAAAAACAACTCTTGCTCAACTCATTTTCAATCATGAGAGGGTGGTCAACCACTTTGAGCTAAGAATTTGGGTCTGTGTTTCTGATGATTTCAGTTTGACGAGGATAACAAAGGCTATCATTGAAGCAGTTACCCAGCGTAGCTGTGACGATTTGGATCTAGAACCACTTCAAAGAATGCTTCAAGATCTCCTTCGAAGTAAAAGATATTTACTTGTTTTAGATGATGTGTGGGATGATAAGCAAGAGAATTGGCAGAAGTTGAAATCTGTTTTAGCTTGTGGGACGATGGGTGCTTCCATTCTGGTCACCACTCGTCTTTCAAAGGTTGCTGCAATTATGGGAACAATACCTCCTCATGCACTGTCAGAGTTACCAGATAGTTATTGTTGGGAATTGTTTAGGAGTCGAGCCTTCGGAGCAAATGAGGTTGAACCAGAAGAGCTAGTGTTTATAGGGAAAGAGATAGTAAAGAAATGCAGGGGAGAGCCTCTTGCAGCAAAAGCACTGGGAGGTCTTTTACGCTTCAAAAGAGAGGAAAAGGAGTGGCTCAACGTTAAGGAGAACAACCTGTGGAGTTTACCCCAAGATGAAGACTCTATAATGCCTGCCTTGAGATTAAGTTACTTGAACTTGCCCATAAAACTCAGGACATGTTTTGCTTATTGTGCGATATTTCCTAAAGATGAAATAATAAAAAAGGAAAATCTGATTGAACTGTGGATGACTAATGGATTTATTTCATCCAGTGAAATATTAAATGCTGAAGATGTGGGTGAAAGTGTGTGGAATGAATTGTACTGGAGATCATTTTTTCAAGATATCAAGACAGATGAGTGTGGGAAAGTTAAAAGTTTCAAGATACATGATCTTGTCCATGATCTTGCACAATTTGTTGCAATAGATGTTTGCTGCGTTTCAAAACAAAATCATGTAACTACTTTGTCTGAAAGAATCCACCATCTCTCAATTTATGGAAAGGATTCAATCCCGTTACATCAAGTCAATTCTTTGAGGACCTATATAAAACCGTCACAACGCAATTATTTCGGCCAAATTTGTGATGATGTATTGAAATGTCATTCTTTGCGGGTTCTTCACTACGAACGGTGGGAACCATTTATCCCATCTTCAATTGGTCATTTAAAACACCTAAGGTATCTAAACCTTTCTTTGGGAAAATTCCAAACTCTTCCAATATCAGTATGTAAATTATGGAATTTGCAGATATTGAAATTAGACTATTGTAAACATCTCCGAAAGTTGCCTGACAATTTGGTAGGCTTAAAAGGTCTACAACAACTATCTTTGAAAGGTTGTTTCTCCTTGTCAAGGTTGCCTCCTCATGTAGGGAATTTGACATCCTTAAGGATTTTAAACATGTACATTGTTGGCAAGCAAAGAGGGTCACTTCTGGCTGAACTGGGACCACTGAAGCTTAAAGGAGACCTTTTAATCAAGCATATGGGTAAAGTGAAAAGTGTAAAGGATGCCAAAGAAGCCAATATGTTTGGTAAGAAACTAAACAAGTTGCGGTTATCATGGGACAGATATGACGAAGAATTGGAATTACAAGAAAATGTTGAGGAGATTCTTGAAGTGCTTCAACCTGATCCTAAACAACTTGAGAGGGTGACGATAGATGGATATAAAGGTGCTTATTTCCCAAAGTGGATGTCCAGTTCTTCTCTCCATCTCTTAAACTTTTTGGAGCTCAATGACTGTGGAAGCTGTTTGAAACTTCCACAGCTGGGAAAACTGCCTTCTCTAAAGATTATTTGTTTGCGTAACATTAGTAATGTAAAATACCTATATGAGGAGTCTGATGATGGTGGGGTAGTTTTCATGTCTTTAGAACTTCTGTCATTAAGGCATCTGCCAAACCTGACAAGGATATCAAGGGAGGGTGGGGAAAACATGTTCCCACACCTTTCTACACTTGAAATCATTGAATGTCCTAAACTACTGAATGTATCAGCAGGTTTTGAATGTTTTACTTGTGTTAAGGATATTTTGATCACAGGTTGTAGAGAAAAGGTTGAAGGCGTGAATGAGGCTTTACGACATATGACTGCCCTGGGGAAGTTAACCTTAGATGATCTTCCTAACCTTGAATCCTTGCCTCATTGCTTAGGAAACCTTTCCTTACTTCACGATTTAACCATCCACAACTGTTCCAAGTTGAGGTGTCTTCCAACTTGCCTAAGCCGCAGTTTGCAATATTTGACAATTTCTGGTTACACTCACCCTGAGTTAAAGAAACGATGTGAGAAAGAAAAAGGAGAAGATTGGCCAACAATAGCTCATATTCCCCATTTAGATCTTTCCACGTGGAGGTGAATATCATGATTGCTTCTGATTAAGGTGCATTCTGGGTCCTATCCCGTCCTATATTTTCTTATAGTTGTTTACCACATGTAGCTCTACAATGCTAAGTTATTCTAACTTGTTTTTTGGACCCTTTTGGTGTTTTTATGAAGGGAAATGATATTTCAACAAAATAATTTGACAAGATTTTGACAATACACGTGCGAGGTTGGTTTTTTGAGAACTGAAAGGGAAAAGTTAATTGGAGAGAGAAAAAGAGAAAGAGAGAAAGAGAGAAAGGGAAAAAGGAAAACAGGAAGAAGTGAAACAGAGAGAGAGAGAGAAAGCAAGTGCCTGTCGCCGGAATAACCGGATTCAAAAACCCACGTACATGAAGTTCTCGCCGGCAACCATTTCGCCGTCCACACCAGAGGTCACTCATATTATTCTCATACACTATCATTCATCCAGACCGTTGCATTCAGAGTTGGGAGTGGGTTTGTGGAAACTGTGGCAACCTTCCATCATCGACGGCAAGGAACAATATCCCTTATTGAAATTGTATGTAGGACAATATCTGTTATGATAATGTCTGTTACGATATTTAAATTTTGTAACCAAGTGGAAGTGCAATTAGGAATTTGCATCACTGCTCCCCACAAATAAGTGGTTGACTCCCTAGTTTGTGATTGTTCTGATTATTTTCTCAATTGGCAATGAACAAAGCAACCACTTAAGTCAATGCATATTTGATGATGGAAAATAATTTCAAGTGAGTTATTAAAGTGAACGAAAATACGATTTCAAATTAACTATTAAAGAAATCTGAACCCTCGAAACGTAATAACCAACATCAGTCCCCACATATTCATGCGTGACTCCCCACAAATGCATTTGTCACTCCCCACTGAAGACAACCAGCAACTTTATTTGATCTGCAACCTATAATGACAAAGTTTGACGTTACTCCCCACATACGTATGACTTACTCCACACATGTGTTTCAGTTGCTTTTTTAGCCTATTAATTGTGCAGTTAGACAAACCAGCCACTTTAGTGCATGCAGTTTTAATGATGGAAAGGACTTTGTGAGTGAGTGAATGGATGATGAATGATCGAAATAAGAAATTTAAATAAAGTTTATCAAAATCTGCAACCAATAATCATAAAGTCTGACGTAACTCCCCACGTATGAGTAACTCCCCATTTTTCATACAGTTGTTTATTTTGGCTATTGTGAGGTTAGACTACCACCCAATTCATTGAATGGGGATTGGATGATGAAAGGACTTTGTCTGTCAGTGAATGAATGATGAATGATCCAAACACAAAATTTAAATTAACTATATTGAAATCTGCAACGTTTGAAAATAAAGTTTAACATAACTCCCCACAAACGTATGACTTACTCCTCACTTTTGTTTGAGTTGCATTTTTAGCCTATTGTGCAGTTAGACAAACCAGTCGCTTCAGTGCATGCATTTTTAATGATGGAAAGGACTCTGTGAGTGAGTGAATGATGAATGATCGAAATAGAAAATTTAAATAAAGTTTATCAAAATCTGCAACCAATAATTATAAAGTCTGACGTAACTCCCCACATACGTATGAGTAACTCCCCACTTTTCATACAGTTGTTTATTTTGGCTATTGTGAGGTTAGACTACCACCCAATTCATTGAATGAGGATTGAATGATGGAAAGGAATTTATGTGTGAGTGAATGAATGACGAATGATCCAAACACAAAATTTTAGTTAACTATATTGAAATCTGCAACTTTTAAAAATAAAGTTTGACGTAACTCCCCACATACGTATGACTTACTCCCCACTTTTGTTTGAGTTGCGCTTTTAGCTTATTGTGCAGTTAGACAAACTAGCCGCTTCAGTGCATGCATTTTTAATGATGGAAAGGACTTTGTGAGTGAGTGAATGAAAGATCGAAATAGGAAAATTAAATAAAGTTTATCAAAATCTGCAACCAATAATCATAAAGTCCGACGTAACTCCCCACATACGTATGAGTAACTCCCCACTTTTCATACAATTGTTTATTTTGGCTATGTGAGGACGAAATCCTTGCCAGCGAGAACTTCATGTACACGGGTTTCTGAATCTGGTTACTCCGGGGACATGCACTTGCTTTCTTTCTCTCTCTCTCTCTCTCTCTCTGTTTCACTTCTCCCTTTCTTCCTTTTTTCCTTTCTCTCTTTCTCTCTTTCTCCCTTTCTCTCTCCAATTAATTTTTCCCTTTTAATTTTCAAAGAAACCAACTCCGCACGTGTATTGTCAAAATCTTGTCAAATTATTTTGTTGAAATATCATTTCCCTTTTATGAATGCAGTAAGAAAGTGGAGTAAGAAAGTGGATGATGAAGTGACACAGGGTTTAATATTCAATCCATTCCTGAGCCCCATAACAAGGCTTCTTTCTCCTAAATGCTTATAATGTATTGGAAGGAACTCCCTGCACCTCCAAGAGTTCTTCTGTACCTCCAAAATTTACTATTTTGCCCTTATTTAACATAGGTAAAAGTTGACGAAAGTGGTTTGGGACGCAGTAAATTTCATTTACTGCGTCGCCAACTTCCCTGCACCCCCAAAACATACGATTACTATTTCATATGAAACGAATTATGTAAACCGTTTCGCAAAAAAAATCAAAATGTAGGGGAACCGAATTACAGAATCCGTTTCATAAAATTGTGAAACGGATTCTGTAATCCATTTCCAAAAAAATTGCAATTTTTTTTTTGAAATGGGTTACAGATTCCGTTTCATAAAATTGTGAAACGGATTCTGTAATCCGTTTCCCATACATTTTAACACAAAACAGCTTGAATTCCAATCACTCACCCCATTACTTTTAAACCTTACTCTTTTCACCTTCTTGGTAAATAAACTTTAAATAGCAATAAAATGTAAAATTAAATTATTTAATTAAAATGTATACTAAAATATTAAAAAAATAATAATAATAACTAGATGTATAGTAGTAGTGCAAATTTACGAGGTTGTTCATGGACCATTAATCTGTCAGAAAAAAAAAAGCTTGATAGATACCCGTACCATGCAAAACTAAATAAATACAAATAAGCAACATATCACACTTACTATCAGAGTACATGATTAAAAGGTTGTATAAAGTTAGTTATAGAATTTTACAAATTTAAAAATAAATTAGATATCTATTTTAAAAAAATTATTTTATAAAACACTTATCATATCTTATATTTTTTTAAAAGGAGTGCATGTAGAATACCACATGTTTTTTTATGAAAGCAACCAATTGAAGCTGCCAACAACCAAATGCAAGTTTGTTGAATGGAATCATTGCAACTTACACATACAAACCCCTTTTGGTTCTTAGCTGCAGCTTTAAGCTTGGAATTGCAAACTTGTGATTTAGGACTGCACCAAGGGACAGAAGCACCGTTACTCTGGAGTCACATGGCTCCCCCTTCACATCTCAAAACGGATTCTAAAATCCGTTTCAGCGTCCTAAACGGATTCCATAATCTGTTTTTGTAAAAATAAAAAGAAAAACGAAAGGAATGTATATTCTGTTTCATCGTCCACCGACATGGATTTCACACTCCGTTTTACTAAAATTCAAAACAAAAAAGTAAAAACGGAATGTGTTTCATCGTTTTGAACTCTTCTATGTGTTTTTTCTATTTTGTGTTTTCGTTTTCATTTTCTTTGTGAACTCAGGGATTGAAGTCAAACTTGGCAAATCGTGTCCTTAATGTGCGAGGGAAGCTACACGTTACTCAGGTTCTTCTTTCATGACTCATCTTTTTCTTTCGAACATCCCTGCGATTCCAAGATTTTTTTCTTGTATTGGGTTTGTCTTATGCAAATAATTGTTGCTCTTGTTTTCTTTGATATTAAAGTTTGGAATGTAATTTCACTGTGGGGTTTTGACAGAGTGAGGGTAAAAGGGTGACTCAATTTTGGCGTAAAGGTTAAATTTTGGAGATGAGGAAGGAATAAATGTTGCGTAGAGAGCCATTGGAGAATGCACCAGAGCTTCGATAGATAGTGGTGGAAGCTTAAACTGAAAATTAAAGACCTAAAATTTAGTGACCCAGCAGAGAATGCTGCACCAAGACGAGAGTTCTTTCTTCTTCGTTTCCGAATTTGTTGTTGCCTTGAAACGGATTTTGGCAGAGTGTGTGTGTTAGCAGTGTTGGCAATGGGGTGTGCAAAGAGTGTATTGGGGGTGCAGGGGTCTGGTGCATGAAGAGAGAGAGGATTACCTTTTCGCTTTATTTACTTTTTACTGTGGACAAAGATGGAATTATATATGTTTTTGGGGTACAGGAGAAACGGTTGGAGGTGTAGAGAGAAGCCCCTAAATGTATTTCCTAAAAAAACAGTGTGCCATTTATGCACTGCGTCTTGAATAAAATTCATGAACTTCTTGGTTTCAATCAATGTATTTGACAATGAAGTATGATTAAGAAAACGTCTATTATTTACACGAAAACGATAAATAGTTAAGAAAGCGTCATAATAGTAAAAAAAAAAACTAACTTATATCTGTATTTATGAATTTATGAATTAAGTTAGAGCTTCTAAAAACTGTAAAAACTTAATATTAAACTCCATTTATCAAAAGGAGTTTTGTTTTATACCTCTCTCTATTTTCAATTTCTTCGATCATAAGTAGGTTTCAATGAATTTTAAAATAGGTATAATTACTGATTTAGTACATCAATTTGTTGGTTAAGTTCAATTTGGTCTTTATACTTTTGGTTTGTTCAAGTTAGTATCCCAATTATCTAAAAAGATTCAATTTGGTCATTTCCGTTAAGTTGGAGTTAAGACCGTGTATGTACAGGACACGTGTGAAGCCCTGTAATTTTTATTATTTTAATTTTTTAAAAATTTTTTAATTTTTTTTCAAAAAATTTTAAAACTGTCACGTGTCAGTTTACCATCGTGCCACGTGGCAGCTTACAATCATGACACATGACAGTGGTAATACTTGTTTTTAATTTAGTCCTCTATTTAAATTTTTTGTTTAATTTAGTACCCCAATTTTTTAAAATGATACAATTTCGTCCTTTCCAATTTGAGACCAAATTAGTAAATAAGCTTAATTACAACTTATATATACATGTTACAATAACGTTTTCTAATATATACATAAAATCATTTTACCTAAATACTTAACATTATTTTAACTTTTACCTATGTAATTTTTTACACATAAAATTTTTTACACTTGTAAAAAATAAAATAATTTGAATATTTAGGTGTAAATTCAAAACAATTATTTTAACATGTTTATATAATTTAGAATTAAATTAGTTACTAATTTGGTCTCAAATTGAAAAGGACGAAATTGGATCATTTTAAAAAATTGGGGTACTAAATTGAACAAAAACTTTAAATAGAGGACTAAATTGAAAACAACTATTACCACTACCACATGTTATGATTGTAAGCTGCCATGTGACACGATGGTAAGCTGACACATGATAGTTTTTAAATTTTTTGAAAAAAATTAAAATTTAAAAAAAAAATTAAAAACTTCATGGCTTGACCCGTGTCCTGTACGGACACGATGTTAACTTCAATTTAACGGAGAAGACTAAATTTAATCTTTTTAGATAATTGGAGTACTAAATTGAATAAACCAAAAGTATGAGGACCAAATTAAACATAACAAAAAAAATTGGGGTACCAAATAAGTAATTATACCTTTAAAATATAATAAAGTTAGCATTGTATTTTCTTCTTCCTACAGGGTATTTGGTCTTCAGTTTATATGCTTGACTTGGTTCCTGTGGCATTTTGTCTAGTTGTGGTTGAATTCAATATTTTCAGTGTCTATGAAAACAAATTCTATACAAGTCTTATTTCTTTCAGTGAAATCCAAATTTTTTGGTAACTTTCTCTATAATGTTAGTTAGTTTGAACCCTTTTATCCTTCTTTTTCTTCTCATCATTCTTCTTTTTCCTTCTTGGTTATGCGACAATGACGGCCACCACTGTCTCTGGTGATACTTTCAGCCACAACTAATGAGATATATGGAGGTAAAGGGAGTTCCAGATTCTCATTAGTCTTTTTCTGGTACTGAATTAAAAAATGAAAAAATAAAGCAAATCAAACTAAGTATGTTTAGAAAAAGTCTAGATCACCTTTAGCAAAGATTTTTTCAATTTTAATGCATAGAAGGATATTCAAGGATGAGTATCTAAACTGATTTCAAGAAAAAGCATCCTAATAAGAAAGACAACAGACCAAAGTCTTTGAGCTCATCACATGTTTGAATCTCATTGCTTGAAATATTGGTCAAAATAATTAATTCGGTGAGTTGTCATAAGTTCTGTGTGGATAAAACACCCTAACCTTTAACAGTTGTTTTCATGAAAAAGTAATAAATGACAAATGATGGAAGGAAGAATAGAGAATAGAGAAAGTTGTAGATTCATGGGGACAGATGAAATGCAAGAAAGAGGTTACATTCATGAAATCGTGCCTTGTCCATTGTTGGTTAAGTATAGAAAGCTTACAAGAAGCAAGGAGAATGAGCAACATGAAGAAAAACCCAAATCGTGACAAATGGGCGTTACTCCTATCTATTTATAGTTAGTTGAGAAAGTAACAAATGGTATGTAGAAGAAATATCTAACACTAGACGAAAATCTAAGTTCATCCATCTTAGAGGAAAGTTACTAGATATATTGGATATTATTTTCCACAAAATATGTTATAATCGGTTAAAGTAAGGATTTGCCGTAAAAAAAAGTGAAATAAAGTATAATATTGTTGACAAACAAGTCTATCTGGATAAATACTCTCTAAATTTAAATTTGTTGTATTTTACCATGAAACACTACACATTACAACTATTCTGATTTATAACTGGGATTTATTGAGAGGTTAAAATGACCTCAAGTAATTTGTTTATAGGGTGAGGTTTTTTAAACCCCCTATGTAGTGTTGGTTTTTTTTTTTTTTAAATGAACCCTAAGAAATTTGATTTCTCTTTGCTTTTTCATAATTCATATTTTCTCACTTTTAAGTTCTATTCTCTTCGCACGACCTAACACCATCATCTTTTCTTACTACTTCATTTTTCAATCTTAGATAAAAAATTTCTTTTGCAATCTCTCAATCTTAGTAACAAGTTGAGTTTCCCTCTCTCAATCGTAGCTTCCAATTTCTCGGCATTTCTCTTTCTAAATCTCTCAATTTTCGATTTTTTTTCACTTTGATGTCAATTTCTTACTTTCCCTCTTTAATCGAAATTTGTCCTGCGTTGCGTTCCGTGGTTCTGGTTTGTGCGTTGCAGCTTCGATAGTTCGTGTTGCTTAAAAACTGCCTTTGATACGGTGGAGCTAGTTACATTAGGGGTTGCACCAACCAAACCTTTTGTCGTTGCTGGAATGATTTCTGGTATGCTTTTATGTAAATGTTTCTTTTCTTCTCTATTTCAACTGATGGACAAAAATTGATTCAAAAAGTTTACCCCCAACTAAATATATGCACTCTTTCTTCTCTAGTTACAAATAGATTCAAATTGTTTCTTTTAAATTGTACATTCTTGGTTATTTTCTTTTAAATTGTTCCTTTTATATATTAGATTCTATCATTTTAAATACATCTTTTTCCATCAACAATATTTGAAACTCCAAAAGGATTAAGTGAGGTATTACTCATTACATGAATAGATTGGTAATTTGTTTTTGCTTTGAAAATTGACTGAGTATATTCTTAAATTATGTCCACTTTAGGTGTAGCAAAAAGAACACAGAAGAATCTCTGCTAAAGTTAGTCTAAACAATAATGTCCAACAATGGCAGTAACAACACCAACCCTTATATTAATATTTCCCCTCTTTAAACCAACTGTGAGTGGTTAATGTTCCAAGAGAGTGTGCTCTATCACTAATTCCCTTTTTGTTTGATTAATGGTAGTTTACGTTTTCAGGTCCAAACCCAATGGATATAGTATTTGTGCATTAAACCACTGTAGTAGGAAGGTTGGAGATGCAACTACAAGAGCTGAGATAATGGTAGATAATCTCTGAAGTCACATTGTGTTTCCCTCAACTTTCATTTTCATTTATTCTTTTTCTTTTCCCTAATCATAATCTGAATTATTTAAAGGGAGACACTAGGAAATGTATACAAGATTTGAAGATAGTATCTCTAATCTAAGATTTGAAGCCAATAATTTATCTCAGTGATAAATGTCAACAAATTTATGAAAAAGAAATTAAAATATCACTTCCAGCATAAAACTATAAGATTTTGGGTTTATAATTTCTTTTATTATATATATATATATATATATATATATATATGTATGTATATATATATATATATATATATATATATATATGTATGTATATATATATATATATATATATATATACATATATATATATATATATATATATATATATATATATATATATATATATATATATATATGTATGTATATATTGTTGGGAATAGTCCAATGTGAGTCAAAAAGTCAAAAGTTTCACATTGGATAAAATAGACAAAGTTAAACACTATATAAGAATAAAGACCCATAACACCATTGCCTTAAGGTTTTGGTGTAAAACTAGCGTCAAATACCATATATATGTGTAAGAATAATGTTATAACTATATAGAACTACAATCTCTCAAATAACTATGCTTATAACCTATATATATGAAAAAAATATATATAACCCATTAGTGGTATTAGAGCCGATTGTTCGGGTCACTGACCGCATAACCATAACAAAGGGGTCACCAGACACCTGAAGGGAAATACATACCATATGAAAAATAAAAAGGAGAAAAAGGGACTCACCCTTGAGGGGAGATTGTTGGAAATAGTCCAAGTGTGAGTTAAAAAGTCAAAAGTCTCACATTGGATAGAATAGACAAAGTTAAACACTATATAAGAATAAAGATCCATAACACCATTGCGTTAAGGTTTTGGTGTAAAATTGGTGTCAAATACATTATATGTGTAAGACTAATGTCCTATATATATAGAATCACAATCTCGCAATGACTATAACCAGAAAACATATATGAAAAAAACATATGAAAAAATATAACCCACCCTATATATATATATATTGTTTAATATGAAACTTCCCACCCAATATAAATTCTTAACTAATAGAAATGTATGCTTTTTTTTTTAGAAAAGGTTAAATTAAAGTTTTGAACTTTATAGCCTATTTCTATTCAATTTATTTCAAGAAAATGAGCTAAATTTGCACTCGGTGATGGCATTAGACTATCAAGTAATAAATGGACAAAATTTCTAAATTTCCTATCTTGGCATGGAAGCTGAATTCTCAAATTTTCCCACCAATCATGCAAGAATTAAAAATCATGCAGGTAAGGTATTTCTATCTGTAGAATTGAAGTTAGAATTTAAATGTATATACTACAGTCATAATAGGTTCTAGTGTTGTGGATGCAACATTGGCTAGAATTATTCAAGGAACAAAGGTGCTTACACTAGGAGGGTCTGATGCATTATTTAAACAATCATTTAGAGTTTTCCTAGGACAGAAGCTTATAAAGTTCTTTGCTTGCTACTTATCAACATTCACTGGATCTGTGATTGGGACTCTTTATATATCAAATTTAAGATTAGCCTTTTCTAGCGACTATCCACTATATCATTATCCATTCTCCTCACAATAGTTTTGAAGGTGGTGATATAGAGTTTTTAATAGTATGTTACGAGTCTTATTTAATTTTCTAAGTTGATGTTCTTCGAGAGCTCCTTGTATTGTGTTAGTTGATTATTAGGGTTATTATTATTGACTTCTGATGTATAAGAAAATTTAGTATTGCACGGAGAGAGAAGAGAAGTAAGTAAATGAACTATAAGAGATGTATACTTTATGCTTTGAATTTATGAATGGCTAACATTGTAGATTTTGTTTATTTTTGAATCTTTTTATGAATGTTATAGGAAAATTAAAAATACAAAAAACTGGAACATATATAAGGTGGGTTTAAAACTCAATGAAAAAATATTAAAAGCTAGTTCATGTGGTTCTAGCAATATTGGGGCTTTTAAACCCAAGCCATTACCAGGGGTTTTGAGAACCCCAACCATTACCAGGGGTTTTTTGAACCCTAGCCATTACCAGGGGTTTTATAAACTCCAACATTACCAGGGCTTTTAGGGTTTGCTAAATACCAGGGGTTGCTAAAAACCCCATTAATCTCTTAGCTGTGATAGTTTTCCTAAGGAAAGAGGGAACCCCGAGTAAAGCAATTAGTGGGGGTTAAAACCTCCAGAAACGGAAAAAATAACCTCCGTTAGAAACAATTATTTTTGTATTGACATGGTCCTTTTATAGGCCTTTGGACATAACCTTTCAACTAAATTCATTAAATATAACCACTACCTAACCCACAACTAATGAACTCTATTGCATGCTTAATCAATGCTAGACCCACTCTCAACCTTTTGCATTCTCCTAGACAATTAATATAACAACTTCCAACTATCCACATTTAAGTTTACCTAAAAAATCCCTCAGTAAACTTAAATGTTCTTCTTGTCCTTCATTTTGAGTATCATCTTGTTGTTCTTGAATAGAGAGGATAGTAGCAACTTTGTAAACATATCTGCAGCTTGTGCTCGACTTTCGACATGCTCGAACTCCACATTTTCCTCTTTCACTTGTTCTTGGATGAAGTGAAAATGAACATCAATGTGCTTGTTTCTCTCATGATTGACTGGGTTCTTTGCCAATTCAATGGCTGATTTGTTATCAACTCGGATCATAATCCCCTTTTATTGCTTCAATTCCAGTTTGCTTAGAAGGTTTCTAAGCCAAACTGCATGGTAGACATTGTAACATCCCGTCAGGATATTACGGATTTAATTAAATAAAATAGATAAAACAATAATTACATCGCAATTAATAATACTTCATTTCCCATAAAGCGCAGGAAATTTAAAACTTTATTACTTCAAAATAAAATTCCAAAATCCATATTCTATATAACTGAAAATGATATAAAAACCTCTCATAAGAGTTTACAATTTATTTCCAAACATAAAATATATCTATAGCTCTCATGCTATCCCCGCTCCATAGCTAAGTCTCACTAGGACCACCTGCATCAACATCATTTGCTCACGTGTACCGCATACACGATCATCGCCAATCACAAGGAGATAAGGTCAGCTTAAAAAATAAAGCATATAAAATTGCATACACATATATAACACATTTATATATAGGAAACACATCCATCTTAAATGAATTCCATCCCTTTTAATTCCTACCACCTGGCCAGAACCAGGTTATTCGTGTTCTACATCTTCTAGTGATTACTTCGAGGTGACTTGCTGCCATACCTATCAACCACAACCGATAGAGCACGTGCGGGAAACCATGTTACGGATCATACACCGTAATGCCAGGTGGAGTTCCCAAATACGAACATAGTTTGCAACGTCCTAAGACTACCAAACTCGTCAATCAACTACTGAGGAGGCCAATCTATCTGGACCCATCCGTACTGGCCACAACCAGCACACTCACACCAGCAACACTCGCCAACCCGAGCCACAACTCAAGGGATACGTTCCGAGCCACAACTCAAGGGACATCAGCAATCCCACCTTTGAAGCCTCACCATAAGCCTTGTAGATCACGCCCATAGAGTCAAGAACACCAATACTGTTGCAGTAAAATCGCCTAGCGGGGGACACATACCGCCAGGTGCTGCGTGCTTCCAGACCGCCTGAAAGGTGTGATGGGTCGAACCTTTGTTCTCATTAAATAATTAAATTTTGGGAATTTAATATTATTATTATTTTTTTTCGCTTAAAAAGTGTATTTAGTTGCATAGTATATTATTGGACCTCCTTGAGCATTATAATTCAATTGTAATTTAATTTAGGTCCTTAAAAGTGTAAATAGTGAATCTTTTAATTCATAATTTAAGTCCCAAAATCATAATTTGGAGAGGAGTAGTTCAGGTACTAAATACACCCTCAATTCTCATGCTACACCCCCCTTTTTTAATTGGATTATCTATTTCTAAAAAAAACATATTTCTGGAGCTAACTGCACCCCTTGTTTTCAGGTTGACACCCCCTTCTGTAATTGGACTTCAATTTCTGTTCTGCACCCCTCTTTTTTTTACTAAGTTGCACCCCTAATGTCACTTAAACTCTAGTCCACCAGATTTCGCCATGTGACAAGCCTCCACTTACTAAATTAACCAATGATAGTTTGCCACATCATCAATCATCCACTAACTCCAATCACCAATCAATGTTTGCCATGTCATCATCACCTTCCCAACACAAACCCTAACCCTAATTTTCTTCCCTCTCTCCCACAATCTCCATGCCGCAGTCGCAGCTGCCGCCCCTGACACTGGCTATCACTACACCTCCGTCGACCATCCTCCTCCACGTCAGCCACCACCTTCTCGCACAACATTGTCGACACGCAAACCTCAGACAACACCTCTATGCCACCATCTTCTACGTCGCGCTGTCACCCTCCATCACGCTACCACCACCATTGCACACACCTCGAACCTCCTTGGACCATCAACCCCATCCACGTTCACCGTGAACTCGGAAACCACCGTGAATCCTCCATTTTCTTCTTCATTGTGAGAGAAACCGAGAGTTGTGACGCAACGCAGCGCCTCCATCCCTGCACCTACGCGCGAATCACCTTCTTCCTCGCGACGTCAGCCATGGAAACCATTGAACCAGCAACTGCGTCTTCTAGTCGGAATCAGATATGTGTCTTCTTCATCATAGCAACACTCACGGCAGTGAGAAACACGAAACCATCGTGCTTGATACCTTTAATGGTCGCGCCACCGTCGACTTGCAGCAACAAAACCTTCTCGCAACCATCAATTAAACTCACAAACGTGGACCTGTCACCATTTTTCCGCAATAGCCGCGGACCTATCACCTCCATTATTTCCAGAACTTTGATCTGCAGCCATGAGCACCACTATTGCCACTACAATGCATGCCTCGCGTTGTCAGCACCGCAACAGTAGCAAATGCGACGCCGAACGGGTTCTCCATCGAAGAACTAGTGGCCCCAATCGGCATTTGGGAAACGCACGTTGTAATAACCCTCACGGCAGCCAAACCCTAATTGCGGAAGGAGAATTCTGAATTGAGAAAGAGACTACTCAAACACGTGGCAGTCTCTCATTGGACAGTCAACGAGTCAACATTAGTCAACTAGTCAACTCTAGGCAAGGGCGGTCAACGTGGGTCAAACAGACTATTTTACACTAAATTTGGTTGGTTCCTCTACAGGAATCCTAAATGGCCTAAAAAGGAAAGGATCGTCTAGTGGCAGTTCATCGCCAACCAGACTGTTTCTGGAAATTCCCAGAAATAATAAATTAAAAGGAATAAAATATCAATCATGATCATACCAAATTCAGCATACCAATCAGAATTAAATTAATCAATGCATGAAATTACCCTATTTAGCATGCCATTCAAATTTAAAATAAAATTAACGCGTAAAGCTCCCCTAACCTGGTTTCCTTAGCTTAGCTTTGACTCTTGCAAGCTCTCCCTTGATCACCAATGTCCTCCTTTGTTTTTCTCTCAACTCAGTCCTCAAAACCTCACTCAAAACTCACCAAAATTTCAAAAATTCGTGCTCTCTTCTGCAACCACAATGACAGCCCAACCAAAATTCGTGCTCTCTTACCTCAAAATGGCCTTTTAAATGGTCTTAATGTGGGTTTAATGAAAAAAAAAACGAAAATGGCATTAATCCTAAGTTAATTACCATTCAATGTCCTAATTCAATTATGTTTTTCAGCCACCCTTGGCTGCCATGTCCATTAGGGTTTTCCTTTAACCCTTCAAGTTCAAGCCAAAGCCAAAAAATAGCACAAATGAAATTTAATTTGGGTTCCCCAAGGCTCGAACCCACAACCATGCCAAAGTAAAATCAATGCTAAACCATCAAGCCAATTTGTGTTTCTTGCTAACTAATATAATTCAAGTATTATATTATTCCACTACATGATTAACATATATTTAAAACAATAACTAATTAATACACACAAATGTCATACCTAGGACTTGAACCAAAGTCCTGTCACTCAATAAAAGTACTCTCAACCACTTGAGCTAGTACTTTTCTACATCATACAAATTAGAGTTTAATGCATAAAGGCTTTCTCTACCCACATTTATTAATTAATTATTTATTTATTTAATTAAATTCTACGGGTCTTACAGACACTCTAGGATGCTGCAACGTACTCAGCTTCACATGTTGACAGTGTTACAATGGGTTGTTTATTCAAAAGCCATGTGAACGTCGTGCTCCCCATGAAGAATACATATCGTGATATGCTTTTCTGGTCATTGACATATCCACACTATCCATTGTCCGAGTAGTTGACTAGTTGATAATCATTCGTCCTAGTATACAACAGGCCAAGTGACACTATTCCTCTCACGTACCTTAGAATTCTCTTTAGGGCCTTCCAATGAGTATACCTCGGTTCCTCCATATACTGACTTGCTATTCTAACACTCAGCATTAAATCCTATCTGGTATTTGTAAGATACTTAAAACTTCTAATCAGACTTCGATATTTTCTCGCATCAACTCGGTCTCCATATGCATACTTATAAAGTTTTGTGCTCGATTCGATAGGGGTGGAAATTACGTTCCAACTCGTCATCTTAAACTTCTTAAAGACCTCCTCAACATACTTTTCCTGCAACACAAAAATGTTGTCCTTCCCTTAAACGACTTCGAAACCAAGGAAATACTTAATAAAACCTAAGTTGGTCATATTGAACTCCTTCTTCATCACCTCTTTAAATGCTTCAATTAGCTTGGCATTGTTTCCCATGAAGATAAG
The DNA here is from genome assembly GCF_004118075.2 of Vigna unguiculata. Classification (NCBI taxonomy): domain Eukaryota; kingdom Viridiplantae; phylum Streptophyta; class Magnoliopsida; order Fabales; family Fabaceae; genus Vigna; species Vigna unguiculata. The sequence continues at coordinate 24,872,844 of NC_040287.1, forward strand.
GTCATTAACATAGAGGGCAATGAACATCACATCTTCTCCTTTCATTTTTATGTACAGAGCATGTTCATAAGGGCACTGCTCATACCTATTCTTCTTGAAGTAGGTGTCTATTCTTTCATTCAATGCTCATGGAGCTTGCTTTAGGCCATAAAGTGTCTTCTTCAATCTCAACAGTTTCTTCTCTTCGCCTCTTCGCATGTATCTCAGTGGTTGTTCAACATATACTTCCTCTCCCAAGACTCCATTTAGAAATGTGGTCTTCACATCGATCTACAAGATTGTCCATCTTAGTTAAGCTGCTAAGGAAATCATCAGCTTGATTGTTTCCATCCTCATCACTGGGGTGAATACTTCATCATAGTTTATTTCTTCCTTTTGTTTGTACCCCTTCACTACGAGACGAGCTTTATATCGCTCAACTTCACCTTCAACATTTGTTTTCTTCTTGTACACCCCACTTTATGTTAATAAGCCGAGCTCCTTTAGGCAGATCAATTAGCTCCCACATGTTTTGGCAATCGATTGATCCAATCTCCTCATTCATCACCTTTGCCACTTCTCCTCCTACACGACCTGTTCAAAACTCATGTCTTCTGAATTTGTTAAGAAATATACAACATGTCTTGCAAGCTTGGCACTCTAGGTTGTAGAGGTTCATCTTCTTTATCAGAAGTCTCATGATCTCTCACAATAGGTGGTGTATATATTTTTGAGCTCCTAGACTCCTTCTTTGAGTTGTTCCACTTCCACTTGCTCCCTTCATTAATTTGAATGTGTCGGCTCATAATCACCTTCTTTGTTATTGGGTTGAACAACCTATATGCCTTGGTTTTTTCATCGTACCCAATAAACACGTACTTCTTGCTTCAATCTTTAAGTTTGGTCCTTTGTTGAGCTGGAACATGACCATAAGCAATGATGTCGAACACTTTGAGGTGAGACACACTCGACTTTCTTCCACTCCAAACTTCTTGTAGTGTCTTCTTGTTTAGCTTAGCATGTGAACATCTATTTTTCACATAGATGGCACATTGCATTGCTTCCACCCAGAACTCTTTAGACACATTCTTGCTTTCCAACATTGTTTGAACCTTGTCAAGTATGGTTCGATTTTTCCTCTCAGGTATTCCGTTTTGTTGGGGTGAGTATGGTGCTATAAAAAATCTCCTTCTAATGTGATCCCAACAAGGCTTATAGCTTGGGCCAACACCTTGGCCCAAATCATGCTCAGGGCCCATTCCATGGCCCACATGCACCTCAATTCCCAAGTCCAATCAAATGCCCAATTAGACATGTCAAGACATAAGATTAGACTTTATTTTTAGGCCCATTGTTTAGGCCATGTTTTAAAAATAAATTGTAAAATTACTAGAACTATTTTTGGGTCATAATTGATCTAGCTTTTGCAATTGGGTTCATTCAAGCCCAATTACAAAAGTCTAGACCAAGTTTGCACCTAGCCTTAGCTATGAGTTCCATATTTAGCATATGTGTTAAATGAGGAAAGTGTGACATGCCACATGACATGTGATCTATTTTTTGTGGATCTTAGATCTAGATCTAGATCTAGACATATGTGCTTCACATGGCCCCCTTGCATTTGCATTTCATTTAGTCTTGCATTTGCTTCAATGTTTTTTTATGTGCGTTTTCCTATGTTTTAAGTGCTCTTTGTTGATATAATTCTTGGCTTAGGTGTGTGCTCTATATTTCCTTGAGTTGCCTTAATTTCAAGTGGATTCTTCCCTTCATTTGGCACTTTGCAATAAGTACTATAAGCTTCATGTTTGAGCACTTCTTTTTCAAATTTTCTCTTCAATTCTAGTGTTATTCTAGGTTATTTTTTCTTGTGTTAGCCTTTCATTCTTACTCTAATTTCTTTCTTGTCATTCCTTCATTACTCTTTCAGTCATGTTACATGTTCATTCACTTTGGTTTAGCACTTCTAATTAGCTTTTCTTGCTTTATTCTTTGCTGCTTTTCAAGTAAATTGGCTCTCGGGTTTGAGATTTGATTTGGTGTTTGGTTTGCTATTCTAGTGGTAGCATCTTAGATGGTGGATGTGAAGTAAACTTTTAGCTTTATGCTTTCATTATGATTTCTTCCTCTTCCTCACCTTTGAGAGTTTTGATCCTACAACCTTTGAGAGTGTGTGTGCTAACCATTTTATTTTTGCATAGTTTTCTTGCTATTTTCTTCTTTGTTTTGCAGTTGTTGGGTGCTGTTTTGGTGATCTTTAAATGTCACAAATAATTGTGTGTGGTGCCTCTAAGTTGCGACAATTGGTGCTATAAGTTTTGGCCATCAACTAAGGCCTTAAACCTTCCATCAAGCTCTTGGACATTAGTGTTTTGGCAGCACCATTCAGCCTTTATTTTGCTTTGTTTCTATTGTAGTTTTGTGCTTTATTTTCTCTTCATCTTTTGGTCACTCATTTGGTACAAATTGAAGTATCTTTGTGTGCAAATTTTTTTGGTAAAATGGCCTAAAAAATTGTGAGTTTCTAAACTTGTTTTTGGCCATTCTTTTGGCATCCATTGTGCTTGCGATATACTTCATTTTAGCACCTACTTTTTGTTCCAAAGTTTGGTATTTTTTTCTCATTGTAATTGTGGCCTACTTAGGTGTCTTGGGGAACCACAAGGTGTTCAATCTCATCTCCTAAATAGAACCTTTCTCACCTATAGTGAAACGTTTTTAATGGTGAGTGTGTTGAAAGTTCTAAGTGCTTTCTCACCTTGCCTTAGGTCGCATAGTTTAGATTCATGTTTTTACGTTGCATAGTGGCTTGATTTATGAGACCAAAGTCTCTAAAATTTTGCCAATTAGGGGTCCATTTTTAGTGTTAAATTTTCTTTGTTTTGTTTGTTTGTTTGTGTGCTTTGTCTCAAGTGATTCTATCTACTTATTACTTGAACATTTGTGTGAACTTTGAGTACTTTTGCAAGTGTAACCTTGGCAAGGACTAGCCTTGGTACTTAAGAAGTCTGTGAGACTCACCTCGCTTACCTGGAGGTACACTTATGCTAGTCCTCTTCTTTCACCCTTTTATCCAAGTTCTTAAGTTCATTCAATTATCATGAGTACATATTCTACATATAGTCATAGGTTTCATAGGCATAGTAGTAATGAGTTGCTTCATACCATTCATAGTGACATTCCATTCTTTAGGGAGGATATAGGACCAATATCATTCAGAGATTGGATGTGGGATACAGAGAAGTTGGTGCAACCTTTGTTTCGTAAATATAGTCAATCTGATATTCTTAGGCATGTTATTTCTAGATTTGTAGGACGTGCATGTGAGTGGTGGCATCAAAGGCAATCTAGAGTGGAGAAGGGAAGATAATCCTGCATTAATATGTTTTATGAGTTGAAAGCATGCATGTGGAAAAAGTTTATTCCCTCTTCATTTAGGATAACTCGAGAGCAACAGTCTAGGATAGAAAACTTCATTGACATAGGTGATGCATTCATTCAAAAACTAAAGAAGTTTTCTCGTCAAGAAAGAGATTTTAAAGATCAACTTGACTTGCTCTTGAGTAAGAAAAGAGAAAAAGAAATTCAAAGATGTGTTGATAATATGATTGCAAGTATAGAAAAATACAAGAGAGCATAACAAAAGCAAAGAGAAATAGCCAAACTTGAGAAGCTTCGAGCTTTGGAAAAGATAAGAGAGCGAGAGGATTATGAGAAAAATATTAAGAAGAAAAGAGATGAAGAATAAAAGGCAAAAGAGCAGAATGTAAGAAAAGCCAAAGAAGAGAATGACAAAAAAGAATTTGAAGAAAGATAAAAATTAAGACATGAGAGAGAGTTTGAACGAAAATCTCAGATGGTAGAGTTTAAGAGAAATTCAGAAGCACAAAGGGAAATCATTGTTAGGGAAGTAGTTTTCCATCCTTCTACACTCCTTTCCATGAAGACCGAATTTCCAAAGGGAGTAATCCTATCTTTAAACTCTTCCTCCTTTTCCATAAATTCATTGGTCTTGTTTCCCTCTCAAACATTTTATAATCCATCTTATTCCATTTTTTACAGTCTTCTACATATTTTGCCACAACACACTTTGACATTAAAATTCTTTTCAAAACTCATTTATGTCAAAGTGTGAGACACTCCTCTTGTGAAATGGGCCACATATCACATTTTCACAAATTTAAAGGCCCATCTTCACACCTTTCATATCAATATCTATTGAATGGTCTCTATGATTTTACTGAAACAATGTTTGATGACTATTGCAAATATATTTTTGATCCTGGTGGAACCCAGCTTCAATTGCTGTGAGCCTTAAAGAATCCTTTTGATCTGAGGTCAAATCCTCTTCCAAAGGGAGGGGATGATGTGATCCCAACCAGGCTTATAGCTTGGGCCAACACCTAGGCCTAAATCATGCTCAAGGCCCATTCCATGGCCCACATGCACCTCAATGCCCAAGTCCAATCAAATAACAAGAGAGTCAAGACATAAGCTTAGACTTTATTTTTGGGGCCATTATTTAGGCCATGGTTTAAAAATAAATTGTAAAATTAATAGAAGTAGTTTTGGGTTATAATTGATCTAGCTTTTGCAATTGGGTTCATTCAAGCCCAATTACAAAAGTCTAGACCAAGTTTGCACCTAGCCTTAGCCATGAGTTCCATATTTAGCATATGTGTTAAATGAGGAAAGTGTGACATGCCACATGGCATGTGATCCATTTTTTGTAGATCTTAGATCTAGGTCTAGATCTAGACACATGTGGTTTTTATTTTAGGAGATGCTCTCTACTATAAATGAGAGACTCGACACTCTTTGTAAGGTTACTCTTGAAATTACTAATAAAATGTTTGTGTTGAGATCACTCCACTCTTCTATTATTTTGAGAGCACCTAATCTAGAGGTTTCCAATATTTCCTCTAGCCACCTTCCACTAGTTTAGTTTCTAGTCTAGTCTCCTTTAACCACTCCAAATTCCATTATTACAAGAGCCTTAAACACTTGTTTCCATTCCTAATTCCGCTGCCTATGGAGTCTCAACCAGCCACCACACCTCGGAGCTCCATCACCTTATTCCTTGCTCTTCACAATACTTCATGAGCTCAGATCAGATGAACTTGCCTCCTTGGTCAAACCTAACAGATTTGATACGCATGTCAGTCTCCTTTTCAACCATTGCTTTGAACCTTTTAAACACTTCGAACACCTCAGATTTATCCTTTAAAAAATACACCCATGTTTTTCTTGAAAAATCGTCTATGAAAGAAATGAAATACCTTGTGATTAAGGGGTAATCGGTCCACAAATGTCTGTGTGAATTAATCTAAGTATTTCCTTTGCCCGATACTCAGGAGTCATCAAAAATAAGGTCCTTGGATGCTTCCCGAGTACGCACTCTTCACAAAATTTCTTTTCAAAATTCACAGTCGAGAGTCCTTGAACCATCTCCTTTTTCACCAGGTCGACCAGCCTAGCAAAATGTAAGTGGCCAAACCAGAAGTGCCACATCATAACTTCATCCTTCACTTCAAGTTTCAAGCACCTCTCTTGGACTATTTTCAAGTCTAGCTTGTACATCCTATTCTTCTTTATCTCTACTCGGGTAATCAATCGATCTGATTTGTCCTTCAAGTATAGTACTCGGTCTTTCATCAGAACCGAGTAGCCTTTCTCCATCAACTGGCCCATGCTCAATATGTTGCTCTTGAGATTGGGTACATAGTACACGTCTCTGATTTCTCCAACTCGGCTATTCTTCTACAGGTACCAGATTGTACCCCAGCCTTATACTACCACTATTGATGCATCTCCAAATGATATGTGTCCGACCTCAACTTTTGTGAGCTCCTTAAAAAGATTCTCGTCCTTGCACATGTGGTTGTTTGCTCCTATATCAAAGTACCAAACTGAGTTGTCTAAACAGCTTGGACTTAGCTCAACACCTGATCTCCTAGACATCATTAAAACTTCTTCTTCCTAGAGTCCTCAGAAAGGAAGTTCGTTTCCTTATTGCTTTCAGATCGGCAATCCTTCACAAAATGTCTAACCTTCCCACAATTGTAATATTTAACTCCTAAGTAGCAGTCTTTGGCAAAATCACCGTACTTCCCACATTTGAAGCAGTCAACTCCTGAGTTGCTTGAGTAACCTCCTCGGCCTCTACCACCATGACCTCTACCTTGTCCTTGGCTATGCTAGTTTTGTTGGCTGACCTGTTCTTGACCTCTTTCACATTCTCCTATACCTTTACCACATCGGCTTTGAGTGTTCTGAGTATAAGGAACCTTCTTCTCCCTAATGGTTGCCTTTGCTTGGATTTCTTGATCAAGGGACTCCTCCTTCTTCTTCCTTATCTGTTGTTCATGCGCTTCAAGCGACCCAACAAGTTCTTCCACCGAGAGCATTGTACACCACGTACAAAGTCGTTTTGTCCTTTGCCCGTGTTATTTTTAACGTAGCAAGTTGGGCTATCATCACTTCTCCAACATCCTGTGGTTCTTGGTGCCCATTTTTGATCACTTCCCACACTTCACGGGAACCAAGGAGAGCCTTCATTTGCAGGATCCAGTTATCATAACTAGCGTCTTTTGATAACTTAGGCAGCAACATGTTGTTAGCTAAGCTGGCCATCTCGATCAAACTCTCTAATTCACTCAAACACTCAGGCTCTCAAGCTTTGATGCCAATTTGTTGACAAACAAGTCTCTCTAGATAAACAATCTCTAAATTCAGATTTATTGTGTTTTACAATGAATCACTATATGGTCCTTTTATAGGCCTTTGGACATGACCCTTCAACTACATTCATTAAATATAACCATTACCTAACGCACAATTAAGGAACTATATTGCATGCTTAATCAATGCTAGATCCACTCTCAACCTTTTCCACTCTCCTAGACAATTAATATAACAACTTCCAACTACCCACATTTAAGTTTACCCAACAGATATTTTTTACGATGTTGTGTCCAAGGAATGAGATGATGGTTAAGGAATCTATTCACGTGAAAGGAGCAACCGACATGAGTGTCCAGGTGAATGAAATATATAATGCATCGAAAAAGGCACATGTTATGGTAACCGCTAGAGAGTGTTGATTCTAGACAAAAAGTTTCAAAACACAAGAATTGTAAAGCTCAAAAGAGAAAATGGGACGGTGATGAAGATTAAAATTATGAGGTTGTAATTTATGCCAAAAGTATAATTTATATGTATAAAACCTTTTTAATGTTTTCAAACTATAATATATAAAACCCTTGAAATACATGGTATTTTTCTCAAGAAGTACTATGACATCCGATCTGGATATTACGAATTTTCAATAAAATAAAATAGAAATAAAATTAATACCTCAATAAATATAACTGTAATTCCTCAAAACGCAGGAACTTAAAAACTTTATTACATTATAAAGTATCTCAAACCTAAATTTATAAACTCAATTATAAAAGCCATGTTCAATAATCCAAAGATTACAAGTTTGTAAATTTCATCAAAATAATAACTCTGTAGAAAATTTACCAGATATGCCCACGCTCCTAAAACATCATTTGCTCCCGTGTACCGTGTACACGATCATCGCCAAACACAAACAGATAGAGTGAGCTAATAGTATATAAAACATACTTAAACAATGCATGAATTATTCACACACATAAAAGGAAATCTTATCCTTTGATTCCACACAACATGGCCACCTCCATGTTAACCATGATCTACATCTTTAGCTGAATACCTAAAGATGTCTTACTGCCACAACTTGTAGAACACATGCGGGAAACCAGCACCAGACCATACTCTGTAATCCCATGTGGAGTTCCCAATATGAATATAGTTCGTAACGTTCTAATACTCCCAAACTTGTCAGCCACATACTAGGAGGGCAATCTATCTAGACCATTTATACGAGCCACAACTCGCACACTCACACTGGTAACACTCGCCAACCCAAGCCACAACTCTAAAGTTCGTCGTGTTCATTCGCAATCTCGAGCCAGAACTCAAGAGATGCCATTCCAAGCCACAACTCAAGGAATGCCACATGCTTAACCCCTATCCCGAGCCACAACTCAAGGGATACGTTCCGAGTCACAAAGCAAGGAAGATCCAACAAGCCGACCTTTAAGGTATCACCAAAGTAGTATAGATCACGCACATCCAAAACAAACAATTCACAAGCCCTGCGTCTGATTATCGCCTGTCGCTGCTCCTTAACCGCCAGGCAAAATACGCTTCCAGACCGCCTAGCGGAGGACACGTGCCGCCAGGCACCAAGCGCCTTTATTGCCACTGTCTACAGGTATCGCCTAGCGGGACAACCCTCACCGCCAGGCGCCACGTGCTCTCATGGCCACTACAAGAGTGACTATTGCAGGGCGGATCGTCCTCACCTCCAAGTGCTACACCAACAATGTGAATTTACTAGTTTTCAGTACCACATTATGGAGTACTACTCCAATCCTGGCATAGAACATACTGTAACTTTCACCAAGTTACAAATATCATATCCTATAGTCTTGATTTCCATGCTTCTTAATTTGTTACTAATAGTTCCATTCCATATGGTTTCACCAAACCCAAAATGCTAACCAATGGATTTGTTGGAAGATCCCTCTAATTGGTGCACATTAATCCACTGTCCGCTTCTTACCACTTACACCTTATCATTGACCCCAAAGATTTCCTCATTCTCCATTCAATTTCACTTAACATAACAAATACACCGTAACCTATATCTACACTGCATTTTCAATTTAGATGAATCCACTTAACATTTCCACTCTCAAAATTATATTCTGCCTTGCTATCAATAAAACTCTGGTTTAGTTAACCTGTAATGTACTATCATGACATCCAAACCTGTTAAAACCAATTTATAAGTTATGACTTGACATGCCCATATACTCCTACCTCATGCAATATTTATCCTTTAAATTCCATGTCTAGCATATCCAAAATCCCTTTTTTTTGTACTCCAAATAACCAAACTAAACTCCCCAGCCTGCATTGTACGCCAACCACACAATGGCCACTGCTATGGTATAGCGCTTGGCCGAAATTTGGGAGCCGCTAGGCAGTTCATGTTGTCCTGGAGCCCAAAAACTTTCCCCCTGGCATCTGCGAACCTTACCCATACCCAGATTTCTAGATTCTGCCAAATTTTAACTTAATAGACTGCACTCATGCAATTAAGTTCGTAGTTCATTCATAAAGCTTTCAATACACGAAATTCTATTAACATTCTCTACTTAATTTGATCAAACATCAAAAACCCCAATTCTCAAACCCTAAAATTCATAATTGATCAATTTCCTTAATCCCTTTTTCCTTGGCACCCATAATCATGTTTTACACTACTTAAGAAATTTGTTTCATCTGCCAAGACTTTTGCAGGTAATTAATATCATGTCATTCCCTATCTGCTTACTTTTCAAATATATTTTGCTTTGCTTCGTTAACAAGTTTTTGTGACTATTATATTTTTTTTGGCAATACTTTTCAACAGATGAATGTCATGTTCCAAACATTTCTTAAGGTATTCCTTACATCTATTGCTATTTTATAAAAAAGGTTTCTTGCTTTCTTTCATCTAATGGTTCACATTAAGAAAAACGTTGCTTTTTCCAGCTAAGTTACATTGCTTTATCATTAATGTGTTTGTCTTCCATTTTTGTCTTTCAATTCAGTATTTGTAGATGTGCATTTTTTTCCCAAATAGTATTTCAATCAGTTTTACCAAATGTTCTTTTGCATATTTAGAGATATTTATGTTTTCTTCTTTTTGGAAAAAACATCAGATACTTTCCACATCTATAGTTCATATTTGCAATATTCATAGAAGCATGATAATATCTATTTTTTAGCTTTAGGTCAAAACTAATAATTTCTCTTAATAGTTTATGCGTGTGACTTCCTAATAGGTGGTGCTTATTAAATTCCAATCTTCCCATTAAGGCTTTTTTCTGTAATTGCATTTTAGTTGCCAAATTTATGTTAGTAGTATTAATGAAGTTGTAAACTTTATACTGTAACAAAAGCTTTTTTTCTCTTCTTTTTTCCAGTTTTCAAATCCTTGTTTGTCGTACGTATGTAGTTGAACGTCAACTTTATTTATTTTCAATTTACTATATTTTATTATTTTATATTTTTTATAGTCTATATATTCTATATGTTGTATATTTTATATTTATTTATATTTAAAATTTATGTTCTATATATTTTGTCTTTTATTTATATTCAATTTAATACTGATCTGAACTCATTTTTCACTATTTCATTTCACATACCGCGCTTGTGAGTTCAATATGTCTCTCTCTGAAGTTCAAAAGCAAAGTCACAACATAAGTGAAGTTACTCCAACAAAAGAGAATTGGAACATTATTGTCAAGGTCATACGATCATGGTTTGTTCCAGATTTTTTAGTAAACAAATGTGTCCTTTCTTTGTGGAGTTAGTTATTCAAGACAAATAGGTAATATTAACTTATTATTTTGTAACATGTTCAATAAATACTTCACTATATTTTTAATATTTGATTTTGATTGATATTTTGCAGGGAGAAAAAAAATACATGCTTCCATTCGACGTACTCTGATTTACAAATTCCAGAAAGAGATATCTGAAGGCAAGGTTTATGGAATCCAAAATTTCAGTGTTTCTCCAAATGGTGGAATACACCGAACCTCACTGTAATGTCCCTACTGGAAATTACTTAAATAAAATAAATAATTAATAATTGAAACTCAAATATCATAATTTTATTATTCCCAAACACGGGAAAATTTGAAAACTTATCCAATGCGATTAAAATTCAAATTAGCAAAATCCATAAAAAACCATATTCGTTTACAAGTTCTCAAAATATCTGACTGTAACTAAAACAGTAAATGAACATAATGCAATCCCATGTTAGCCCTCTCTCCAACGTTATCCATCAACAGCATCACCTGGAATATCATCTACTCCTATGTGACAATCATACGATCATCACCAAACACAAACAAAAAAGGCATAATAATTAAGATATAAGTTAATAAAATCAAGATACACCCAACTATTTTATACTAGATAGCTCTTGGCCAATACCTTATTACCCTAAGGTTTTTCAACCTGCAAGTCACACAAATAATTGACCACGAACCCAGGATATATGATGCTTCCATTAACTTGCCCGCTCATGGTCCTTCCTCTACGATCCTCCCTGCTCGTAGTCCAACTCTATGGACCTCCCCGCCCGTAGTCTAACACACATGATTCACTAGCTACGAACCTCCCCACTCGCAGCAACTCTCAAGTGTCAGCATGGAACATACGAACCTCCTCGCTCGTATCCCCACAGGAGGGCATCAGGATATGAACCTCCCTGCTTATATCATCATGTGTTCACCACCAACCATGGACCTACCCGCTCATGACACAATCAGCATCTCCTTGTCCAAGTCTCACATCACAACACACAAAATGCAAGTAAGGAAAGTCATTACCAACAGCGTTATTGCCATGCTACATTCAGACCCACTATCTCAGGGTCTATTGCTTGGCGGTTCACACCTCACCGCCAGGTGCCACGCATTGCAGGGACTCCCCTTCTAGTCCTATCGCTTGGCGAACACTGGTGTGTCGCCAGGCACCATATCAATAACGTACTTGCTACTATTTTTAGCACCCAAAACAAACCTTAAATTAACCCAATTCATCTAATTAAAACAACCCATATCACTAGATTATTGCTTAACTCTAGACCCACAGTCACATCTCATATACTTCAATCTTATATATGTCTACACACACAAGTTTATCCACTTAATTCTAGTTCAATATTGCAAATGGAACATCACCAAATTATTACCACAAACCACACCCAACTGAACCAATTCCTATTTGAATTCCTACCTGCAAGTTTAGTTCATTTATACCATCATATACTTACCTCCATTTTTTATCATTTCTACCCATTCTCAACTTATATATCCAAAATCACAAACTCCTTCAGTGGAGCACCTAAATTATCAACACTTCCTAATAAGTTACTCTACATCTTTTCCTTCTTATTTTCAACTAAGTAGACCACCAATGCAAATTCACTATTAAGTACCAAATGACTCCTAACATGGTACACCATCCTACTTCTTACATTGCCTAAAACACAATCTATCCATGTGCACTATTACTTCTAGTTTATAGCGACTTAATTTCTATTACAATGCATGTCTATAAATCACTCTAACGACCAACCAATTAAATTCACAAAAAGGACACACTGCACCCATCATCGCCAGGCGGCAAACCAGGTGCTGCCAAGCGGTACCTCAGTACTTGGGCAAAACCTCATGTTTTTGTACCTATGAGTACCTCAAATTGTTTTTTTTCTAGAAATTGATCCAACGACCAATGGCACCAAAACTCACCAATTCACATATAATTTATCAACCCAACACCCAATTCTTTACGAGTCATACAACCATTGAGCTTTGAAAAACCAAATTACAGATTTTACCTTCCAAAAACCCAACCTCTACTTATGATTACTCATACGTAATTTCCCCCAAGCAACATCATAACCCCAATTTCAAAATTTATATTTTTTGTCACACCACATAGTTCACAGAATCATATTCAGAAGTCGCAACGATTGTTGCACAAAACAACACACCAAAACAATTGTTGGTATCGTCGCGCCACCTGACGGTAGTTCCTCGCCGCCAAGCGATTCATATCAGAACCTAGAAAACTAGGCAAAATTTGATGTGTGGCCTGGTGGCACACTCGTGACCGCTAGGCGATTTCTGGGCAAAAATCCAGAAACTTACGAAAATAGCGTAAACAAAAGGGATTTCATGCAATTTTTGTCACAACAAGGCACAATATATTATACACGAATAAAACATACCAAAGCAGCTTTCCTTACCTGGATTCCTTGCTCAAAATTCGAGTTTAGTGTGTCATTAATCCAAAACTTCCCTAGCCCTTTCTTTCACTCCAACAATGGTTTCTAGTCCTCAACTCTCCCTTCTTTAGGTGCATGAAATTAGTTCTTTTCACTGCACTTAGCCTCTCTATTGGTTCTCACAAATTTCCTTTCCTACCCTTCTCATTCATGCCAAAAAGAAATTTGGTAAAAAGAAGCCATATTTCACGTAAGCCAAGGTTTGAACACACAACCACACAATTTCAAAGCAAATGCACAACCATTCAACCAATTCCTGTTTCATGATAATTCTTATATATCTAGGAATTTACAATCACTCCTCATGATCAAACATAACATTAAAAATAATAAACTTATTAGAAATAATAAACTTATTAAAATAACATACAATTGGCATACATAGGACTCAAACCCAAGTCCTCTGAATTTAACCAAGTACTCTCAACCACTTAAGCTAATACTTTTCTACGTCATAAAAATTCACATTAAATGTCATAAAGGCTCCCACTACCCACATTAAATGGCAATGAACAATGTGTGCTATCCAATAATATATATGATGAAAATATGATGTCTTTAAAAATTTGTCAAATGTATGATACATAAAAGAAAATGTCATCCATGTTATGTAATCAATTAAGAACCTAAAAAAATCATATTGTTGCTACTTTTAAAAGCATTGTTGCTCTATTTCATTTTTTTTCTTCTGTTGTCTTCTTTATCTGCAACAACAAAAAATGACTGATACAAATGAGCACTTTATAACGAAGTGTTACCAAATTACACCTCTTTGTTTAAGCTGTTTTCAAACTACATTTGTACAATGAGATGTTATAAACTTATCATAATGTTTATTACTTCTTTCATGTAACCTTTCTTGTAGCACAATCTTCCTTTTAAGCCTTGCATTTTGACAATCATTTTTCTCCAGTCCAGAACACAACTTAGAATACTTTGAAAGATAACAATTGAAGAAGAAGCAAAAATATAAATAAGTTCATCTATGTTTATACAAATGAATAAGTTAAAATAAGAATAAAAAATAATCAATTACATACCTATAATCTCTTTTTTGTTAAAGAGTTTCAAAAATTTCTTTGTATAAAACGTTTTTAGTTGTGTTGGAACCTATTTTGAAATGATTGTATGACTTCAAAAGTGCAACATATAAACAAAATATAAATAAATCTTTGATATAAGAAGAATTAGTTTATAAACATAAGACTTACTAAACTTAAACTCAGTTAATAGCTTCCTCTGTATAACATTTTGCAATAATTTATCAGATTGATTTCTTTTGTCTCTCATAACTAAACAAAATATATTTCATTATGTATGTTCATTGTGAAAATCCAGTCAAAAACATATCCATAGCAAAAAATATAAATTTCAACTTAGTTTAGTCCAATAAAACCTTATATGTTTCTACTTTCAGAAGAATTGTTGTTGTGTTTAATTTTTTTCTTCTATTGTCTTCTTTTTTATCTACAAAAAAAAAATGTCTGATACAAATGAACACTTTATAACGAAGTGTTACCAAATTACACCTCTTTGTTCAAGCTGTTTTCAAACTACATTTGTACAATGACATGTTACAAACTTATATTAATGTTTATTACTTCTTGCATGCAACCTTTCTTGTAGCACCATCTTCCTTCTAAGCCTTGCATTTTGACAATGATTTTGCTCCAGTCCAGAACACAACATGCAATACTTTGAAAGATAACAATTGAAGAAGAAGCAAAAAGATAAATAAGTTCATAAATGTTTATACAAAAAAAATAGTTAAAATTAGAATAAAAAATAATCAATTACATACCTATAATCTCTTATTTCTTAAAGAGTTTCAAAAATTTCTTTGTACGCAACGTTTTTAGTTTATTTTGGTGACATTTCTATCTTCATCCAGTATAAGTATTTTTAGTCCTCTTTTAGTTTTCACTCTAGAAATAGAAACATATAGCTGACCAAGTGTGAATACAGGACGTGGAAGATAAAGTCCAACTCCAGAAAGCGTTTGACTTTAACTTTTGTTGATCGTCATTACAAAGCATAATGATATTAGAAACTGTCTTCTTTGAAATTTGAAAGGCAAGCCTGAATCAAAAGGAACTAAATCCATTCTTGGTATAAATATTTTGTCACCAATGTTTTTTCCAGTAATTACAATGGCAAAAATGACATTCTTCCCTAAATGATTAACTTGCAATCTTGTGTCATTGCAAAGACTTTTCGCTTGATCAATATTTCTTAAAAGCATAATTGGTAGACATGTTTTCAACTTTAGTTTATGATTTGGTATCCCTGAACATTTGATATCATTTAAGAATTTAGATGTAAAACATTCATATTGAATTTCTTCTTATTCATCAGATTGGCAAGGTGTATCTAAACTTAAATAAATTACCTTTTCACCACTTAATAAATACAACATGAATTTATTAACTTCCTCTACAAAATCATTTGTTGGGCACAAGATTGCTCCATCATGTTAACCACAAATTGAGGATACATAAATTCAACCAATGAGAGTAAAGGTAACTCGGTATTTACAATCAACAACTGTTTTGAGATTTCAATAATGCACTCGCCATTGTCATTTAAATCCATGTCTCTGTCTCCAATCTTTAGTATCCAATCAGCAAATTCTTTTATATCATTTGTTGTTTAAGTAATTGTTGTAGTACTTAATCTCATGTTCTTTGAGAGTTTTAGCACTTGACAACACTTTCATAACTCTGCATAGTTTATTGATGATTTGATGATATCATACCTAGATCCTTTCTTGATAATAGGTAAAATTTGCCTAAATTCACCTTCCAAAACAACAACTTTACCACCAAATGGTTTGACATTGTTAGCATCATCAACATTTTTCATAATATCTCTCAATGTTCTATCAAATGCCTCAAAACACATCTTATTCATCATTGGTGCTTCATCCCAGATAATCAAATTATTTGCTATTAAAAGTTTAGCATGAAGACTACCTTGAGGTATGTTACAAGTTGATTCATCATTCATTAAGAGTGGGATGCGAAAGGTACAGTGTGTTATTTTTCCACCAGGAAGTAGCAAAGAAGCAATTCCACTTGATGTTACATTTAAAACAAGCATACCATTGCTTCTTAAAGCAGTTGGCAATGTGTTTCACATAAACATTTTTCCTGTACCACCATAGCCATATAAAAAGAAAAATCCTCCCTTACGTGAAAGTATTGTTGTCATGATATCCTCATATACATGAACTTCTTCAATTATGAGTGATTTTAACAAAATTGCATGTTCTTTAGCCATATCTTCTTTATTATACTACAGCTCATCAACAATAAATCTATTCTGGAATGTATGTGAATCTGAAATATCAAGTTGAGGTAATGAAGGATAATCTTTCAAACATCTACCATTTGACATTAGCATTTCTTGAATTTGAACCAGACAAATCTTCTATAATTCAGCATCTTCAATTTGAAGACCTGCAGCAAGAAGTTAATGTAATCAGAAATTATATTTCTATTCATTTAAAGAAATGACAATATACAATACCTGGTAAGTTTAACTCTTTTCTTTTTTGGTACAAAATTCAATCACATAAGACACTCCAAGTAGAATTCCAAACTACATTAGGTTTGAAATTGTATTCATGGCCAATAAAGTAACAAATAATCTTCTAAGTTGATAGCCAGAAGCAAATTCACTTACTTCTTTCATTGCATCAATATATTCTTTATCATCAGCCAACAATCCCAAAGCATAGCAAGCTTCTGGGTAGGTTTCAAAAAAAATTTCATTAATGGTCTTGATGTTGTCATAATCAATACAACATTTTTGAATGGTCAGTAATATCCTCAAATAATAGAGATCTCTAGAGCCAGGAGGAATATAAATAAGTCTACCAATATTGTAGCCTTTCTTCATTGGTTTCCATTCTTTTTCTTTAGCTAACCACACAAATTTGATTGAAAATTCAGAATAAGTCAAATCTTTTCCTTCGGTATAAATTTTGTTAGCTTCAACCAAGCTAGAAACATTGTGCTAGCATTTTCATATTTGTTGAAGACCACATTAATATCATCATCATCTTTAAACAAAGTTGATTGTTGGTCAAGAAAATGGAATGTCAATCTTTGAACAGGAGGCCATTTATGATCGATGTCAAAAGCAAATGTTCTCTAAACTACTTCACATGGTTATAGATACCTACAATCATAATACCTCTTGATCTCATTAATCATGCTTGATTTTTCAGGACCTTTGTTCACATATTTGAACAAATACTTTATTGAATTGGTCTTGTTGCAATACTATGTATTCACGTGAGCTTGATACCTTATTAAAAGAGGTGGATTATAAGGAACAACACTTCTATTGTCAAGTTTAATTCCATTCTCCTTAACAAATCTACCATTATCAAGTCTTTTATAGCATGGATATCCTTCTTCACCAATTGAAGTTGAAGATGTGAATTTCTTTGGATAAAATTTAGAACATTTATCTTCCTTCATGCATGGTGAATTATATCTTGCAGGTCTGCATGGCCCATGAATCATGTAACTTGAAATAACTTTTTCCAATTTTGGGTACAAATCCGCATTAGGCAATTCAACTGATATTACTTTATCAATATCAGTTGGATTCTTCAATTTGCTTTCTCCATCCAACCACAAATGTATACAGGCATGAGGTAATCCTCTTTTTTGAAATTCTACTGTGTACATTTTTGCTTATATGAAAAAAAAATGAAATTAGTTGTACGTATATAATTTGATTCATATGTATATAATGTATATTATTATATACAGAACATACCTGTAGTAGTTTTTCCAAAGAAATCTTTTTTTTTTAAATCAATCATCATTTCATCAAGTTTCATTTTGAAGACTCTACAGACAATGTCATGCCTGTCTGAAGCAGATAACCCTCTGGCCAGAACAAACGTAATTCACTGCAATTCACATTGCATGTTATAGTAATGAACAAATAAGGATATCCAAATTTTTTACAAATTGCCATAGCATCTTGACAATTGTTGAACATGTATCTTGTACCACCAGTAAATGAAGCAGGCAAGACAATACATGCTCCTATTAAAGAAGGATTTGTCTCTCCTCTATTAACAACCTCTTATAATCCATTAAGAATATCACAACAAATTAGCTTCTGATTTGCTCTAATGAAAGACAATCATTGTGCTTCAACCATTGTGTAGCAATCAACTAAAAATTGTTACAAAAATCGACATGCATTGACAATATTACCAGATTCTATAGATCTGTGTTGTATTCTAAATGCAATAAATTCTCTTAAAGAAATACGAACTTTCACCCTTGATTTACTTCTGGAATGAGATTATCTTATTGGAATATCTTCTTGATAACCATCTTCTCCATATGGAAACATGAGAGGATATTGGAACGGAATGAATGAAATGTGAGTTTCATGCTATCTTGTCAATTCACTAGAACATTTTTTTACAATTATATCTCTTCCTACATCCATATTAGCAAAATCACCAACTATTAGTGCAGCTATTTCATCATATGAAGGTGTGTTGTAGACTCTAGGGTCTTTGTTTCTACCTATAAATAACCTTAGGGTGAAATCTGATTTGATATTTTCCAATGATAAATCTATAACTCTTCCAAAAGATTTAGCAAGAACATTGTGATTGTCAACCATTTTAATCAAATCATCAACCAATGATTCCTCTAGCACAAATTCCTTATAGTTTGACCTAAAACATAGTTAATAGAATAGATGTCAACAAATGTATTTAAATATTTCATTTAAGCAACATAAAACACATGTTAACTAACCTGAAATGCTTCGTTTTGTTACTCATTTCATTTTCGGTATCATATATGTACAGTTGTGCAAACTTTAGCTTTGATCCATCTTCTGGCAATAAACTGCCAATACGGTGATAGTTTTGTCCATTAAGAATGAATTGTGGTGGAGCAGAACCAGTGTTCATTGAAGCATATATCTTATATTCTGTAAAAATAGTTTGCTTCTATGATCTTCACCATTTAACAAAGCTTGAAGCAGATGAAGCGGGTTTTTAATAGTGGAAGTTCCACTTTTCTCTTTTGGCAACACAATGAGAATTGAACTTGCTTTGAGGTGTTATATTTTTCTGCTCTTTCTTCATACCAAAGTTGAGCTTGATAGTATTGACATTCCAAGCAAGGGTGTCAATATTGAGAAGTTCTAAACATAATTAAAAAGCATTAACATGAAATGCATATATTTCATGTCAACTTATGTAAAATTGGTGTTCGTTTACCTTGCAACTCCGCTTTGGAATACAATTCGTTTGTACTTGTAGTATTTGCTTCAATTGTAGTCAAATGAAATTCATGACATTACTCAATTTGGCATTAAATTTATGAATTACCTTGTTATTGTTGTTAAAGAATGATTTGTTGTTGTTGAACCATTTTGTTGTGTTGTTGTTTCATCATCAAGACTGAATCTCTTTTGAAGTAATTGTATGACTTGAAAAGGATATTTTGACAACCTTATTCTTAGAAACAGAATAAGAGTCATTTACCACTTCAGATGTTCCACCTACGGAAAAAGTTTATTATAACAACTTACCTTATGAAGATTTAATTTATGAACATTGGTACATATTAATAAAAATCTACTTACCTGCACTGCCATTGTCATTATTTTGTCCATTAGTTCTCTATCTATTATTGTGAACAATTGTATTCACTAAATAAATAAATTCATTGAAATTTAAAAATCTTCATCTTCATGGAACTACAATAGGTATATAAAAAATTAGGATGAATGTAGGAATATACCGAAAGTAATGTTGTATGTTACAGTAGAAGCAAGAGATTATGAAGTGTTTAAGAGTACAAAAAGTTTTTATCAATATATAAATATTAGAAATAGAAAGAACATGCAGTGTAGACTGTTAATAGATAAGAAAAATTATATAAATAGGAATTGTTTCATAGTTGTTTTATTTTTGCAGCTAACAACACATTTCTTTTTTATGTAAGTACAACAACACATGTCTTTTTTATGCAAGTACTATATATAGTATAACCAAGAGGACAAGTTAATAGAAACTTGGTCAAAAGTTTTGTGGTCAAACATTCAACAATTTTAATTTGATTAATTGTCAATATCAGTACATATTATCAATATATGCACATCCTAAAACATCATACTTCAATAGATATGATACATAAGTATGTTAAATATGATGGCAGACTACCACAACATAAATCATAGAGGAATTTTAATATTTGGATTAAAAGAAGTTCAATTCAAATGGCTTTCTTGATACTATATGAATGAAACAAATTTGGTCAAAAATAAAAACACAATTATTCTATACAACAGTACAACAACCATCCTCTACCTTTTTAGTAAACAATATGATGGAGCTCCAAGGTGTGGTGGCTGGTTAAGACTCCATACGCAGCGAAATTGGGAATGGAAACACGTGTTTAAGGTTCTTGTAGCAATGGAATTTGGAGTGGTAAAAGGAGACTAGACTAGAAACTAGACTAGTGAAAGGTGGCTAGAAAAATGTTGGAAACCTTTAGGTGCTCTCAAAATAATATAAGAGGGGAGTTATCTAAACACAAGCATTCTATTAGCAATTTCAAGAGTAAACTCTACAAAGTGCTCTAGGACTCTCTTTTATAGAAGAGAAGGTCACTAATGCAAATGCACATGAAATTGCATTCCAAATGAGATGCATGCTTGGAGAAGAAGTCTCTTTCTTGGCACTTGGATGCGATGGGTTGGATGTGTGACAAGTGGCATGACACTCCTTTGCAAGCTAAAAGCCACTCCTTTCATGTGGCAAGGAGAGTGTCTTGGCCAATGCTCTCTATTGGGCTTGGATTAGCCTAATTAAAATCTAAGGAACAAGTTTATTTAGCCTATTATTTATGAAAGCAAGACCTAAACAATAGGCCCAATTTAAAAGGCTATTCTAATGCTCAATCATGCAATCTCTTCATACATTCACATCTTCTTTGGCCCATGAAAAGAGTCATTGAAGCCCATGAGAAGTTTGTCCATTTTGAGGCAAGCCCATTTGGATCTTCTTTAGAATGCTCCTTGTTATTGAGCCTTTTGGTGGGCTTTGGGCTTGAGATGCATATGGGCCATGGATTGGGCCTTGAGCATGATTTGGGCCTAGGCGTTGGCCCAAGCTATAAGCCTTGTTGGGATCACATCATCCACCGGGATCAAAAATATATCTGCAATAGTCATCAAAATTATTTTTTTAAAATCATAGAGACCATGCAGTCGATATTGACGCAAAATGTGTGAAGATGGGCTTTTAAGTTTGGAAAAATGTGATATGCAGCCCACTTCACAAAAATTTTGATTTTCACTTTGACTTAATTGAAACCTAAAAGGTAACTCCAATTCAAATGTTGGTTTTGGAAAATCTTTGGAGGAGTTTGAAATAATGGGTGAAGGTGGAAAAACATTTTTAGGAAGAACTAAGACAAAAGAATTAATGGAAGATAACATAGAGTGTAAATATGGAATCACTCCCTTTGGAAGCTTAATCTTGAGGTCTATACAAGGATGTCGTATCTCTATTGCCCTAAACAATAGTTCCTTTGCTTCTTTCCTCTTAAACTCTTCCTCATTTCTTTTTAACTCTCTATTTTATTTTTAATTCTTCCTCTTGTCTTACTCTCTCTTTTTCTTCATACTTTTTTCTCTTTTTTTCCTCCTTCTCAATGCTTAACTTCTCCTCTATCTTTCGTTCATCTTCTTTTCTCAATTCTTAAATTTTTCTCTTTTCTCTTTTTCCGTGCTCTCTTTGATTTTTAATTGCTTTTTGCTTTTCAATTTCTCTTTGCTTTTCAAATGCCTTTTGCATTTCAAATGCTCTTAAGATTTTCAAGCTTTTCTTTTTCTCTTTTCTTACTCAAGAGCAAGTCAAGTTGATCTTTGAAATCTTTTTCTTAACGAGAAAACTTCTTTAGATTTTGAATGAATGCATCTCCTATATCAATGAAGATTTCTAGCCTAAACTGATTCTCTCTAGTGATCCTAAATGAAGAGGGAACAAAATGTTTCCACATGCATGCTTTCAATTCATAAAATGTATTAATGCATGATTCTCTTCTCTTTTCCATCCTAAGTTGTCTCTTTTGCCACCACTCATATGCATATCCTACAAACCTAGAAATAACATGCAATAGAATATCAAACTGACTATATCTATTAAAGAATGGTTGTACCAACTTCTTTGTATCCCACATCCAATCTATGAATGATAGTGGACCTATATCCTCCCCAAAGAATGGAATGTCACTAAGAAATGTATGATGCAACTCATGTCTACCATGCTTATGCAACCTAGGACTATATGTAAAATATGTACTCATGGTGATTGAATGAACTTATGCACTTGAATAAAAGGGTGAAAGAAGAGGACTAGTAGAAGTGTACCTCCAGGTAAGCAAGGTGAGTCTCAAGGACTTCTTAAGTACCAAGGCTAATCCTTGCAAAGGTTACACTTGCAAAAGTACTCAAAGTTCACACAAATGTTCAAGTAATAAGAAGATAGAATCACTTGAGACAAAGCACACAAACAAACAAAAAAAAGAAAATTTAACACTAAAAATAGATCCCTAATTGTCAAAATTTTAAAGACTTTGTTCTCACAAATCAACCCACTATGCTACGTGAAAACATTAATCTAAACTATGCGACCTAAGGCAAGGTGAGAAAGCACTTAGAACTTTCAACACTCTTATCATTAAAAATGTTTCGTTATAGGTGAGAAAGGTTCTAATTAGGAGATGGGATTGAACACCTTGTGGTTCCCCAAGACACCAAAGTAGGCCACAATTACAATGAGGAAAAAAAACTAAAATTTGGAACACAAAGTAGATGATAAAATGAAGTATCCCACAAGCACAATGGATGCCAAAAGAATGGCGAAAAATAAGTTTAGAAACACACAATTTTTTAGGCCATTTTACCAAAAAATTTTGTACACAAAGACACTTCAATTTGCACCAAATGACTGACCAAAAGATGAAGAGAAAATAAAGCACACAAATACAATGGAAACAAAGAAAAATAATGGCTGAATGGTGCTACCAAAACACTAATGTTTGAGAGCTTAATGGAAGGTGTAAAGCCTTAGTTGATGGCAAAAACTTATAGCACCAATTGTGGCAACTTGGAGGCACCACACAAAATTATTTGGACATTCAAAGATCACCAAAACAACAACCTACAATTGTACAACAATGAAGAAAAACAACAAGAAACTATGCAAACTAAAATGGTTAGCATCACACACACTCTTAAAGGTTATAGGATCAAGGTTCTCAAAGGTGAGGAAGAGGAAGAAATTATAATGAAAGAACAAAGCTAAAAGTTTACTTCACATCCACCACCTAAGATGCTACCACTAGAATTGCAACCAAGCTAAAATTCATACCAAACACCAAATCAAATCCCAAACCCGATAGCCAATGTACTTGAAAAGAAGCAAGAATAGAACAAGAAAATCTAAGTATAAATGCTAAACCAAAGTGAATATAGATGACACATGACTTGAAAGAGTAAAGAAGAAATGACAAGCAAGAAATTAAAGCAAGAATGAAAGGCTAGCACAAGAAAAAGGAACCTAGAATAGCATAAGAATTGAAGAGAAAATTTGAAAAAGAAGTGATCAAACATGAAGCTTATATATCAACAAAGAGCACTTAAAACACAACAAAATGCACACAAAAAAACATTGAAAATGAACTTTCCATAAACTAGCAGTCCAGAAAACGTTGATTGATGCCTCAGCTTCACAGATTTTTCATATTTTTTGTACTCAACATTTTTTAGTGATTTTTTTTACTTTTGTCTATCTCTTAAATATAAGAGGAAAAAATAAAAAAACCTTTGGTCAAACCATGTGTTCAGGATAAAGCACAAATAATAGGTGTGCGTGCAGTGAAAATTGAAAACAGAGAGTAGAGTAGAGTTGCTCACGAAAATTGGGAAGATGTTGTATGAAATTCAAGTAGAATGAACTTGATTATGATCTAGAATCAAGCATGAAACATAGAAGAACATCTAGAACACATAAAAGCAAGAATCCAATCGGAGAAATGGATAAAAAACAATGAGAACATGCCTTACCCATCCACAAGCATCACTTTGATGTTCATTGCTCTTTTGTGTGATGTAGGACTTGGTTC
This sequence comes from Vigna unguiculata, assembly GCF_004118075.2. NCBI lineage: Eukaryota > Viridiplantae > Streptophyta > Magnoliopsida > Fabales > Fabaceae > Vigna > Vigna unguiculata. The sequence continues at coordinate 24,896,961 of NC_040287.1, forward strand.
TCATCAAGCAAATGCAAAAAATAGTAAATGAAACGAAAATGGAGATGAAACAAAGCACTTAAAAATGACTTAAGACAAAACACAAGATAATAAACTAGAAATAAATGGAAACCACCGAATGAAAATGAAGAACACATACTAGAAAGCAAAGAAAATGCTGCTGGAAAAATAAATGGAACTTAAGAACAAATGTGAACCAAATATCATGGAGATCTATCATTTGAATCCATATAATTCATGTAGACTCATAGATGTTCGGTTGATTTGATAGAAACTTGAAGAAAACTCAAAGAAAATGGAAGAACAACACAAAAAATGAAAGAACATAATGAAAATTGGATGAACAACACAAAAATTACAAGAACAAAGAGGAAAAGACCGAGAACCTTACTCAAACTTGAGAATCCAATAATGAGTGGCTCTTGATACCAATTTGATTGAGCTCCAAAGTGTGGTGGTTGGCTAAGACTCCATAGGCAGCGAAATTGGGAATGGAAACAAGTGGTTAATGTGCTCTCAAAATAACAAAAGAGTGGAGTGATCTCAACACAAATATTCTATTAGCAATTTCAAGAGTAAACTCTACAAAGAGCTTTAAGACTCTCTTTTATAGAAGAGAAGGTCACTAATGCACATGCACATAAAATTACATTTGAAATGATATGCAAGCTTGGAGAAGAAGTCTCTTTCTTGGCCCTTGGATGCGCATGATGGGTTGGATGCGTGACAAGTGGCATGGTACTCCTTTGCAAGCTAGAAGCCACTCCTTTCATGTGGCAAGGACAATGTCTTGGCCAATGCTCTCTATTGGGTTTGGATTAGCCCAATTGAAATCTAAGGAATAAGTTTATTTAGCCTACTATTTATGAAAGCAAGACATAAACAATGGGCCCAATTTAAAAGGCTATTCTAATGCTCAACCATGCAATCTCTTCATACATTCACATCTTCTTTGGCCCATGAAAAGAGTAATTGAAGCCTATGAGAAGTTTGTCCATTTTGAGGCAAGCCCATTTGGATCTTCTTTAGAATGCTCCTTGTTATTGGACCTCTTGGTGGGATTTGGGCTTGAGATGCATGTGGGCCATGGATCTACCTATATATTATATGATTGAAAAAAAGATATCAATAAAAATATACAACTGGTATAATAAAAAATAATATATAAAATAAATTATTTTCATTAAAATTTAAGATCAAGACGAATTACAAAATAAAATAAAATGATAAATTTAAATGAATATAATTCAATTAAATACTTTAAATTGACAAATTATCAAATACTTTAAATTTAATTTATAATTCAAGTAGTTCATAAAATATGATAATTAATATAAATTTAAATTAAGAAATATATATATATATATATATATATATATTTATATTTATATTTATATTTATATTCATATTTATATTTATATGGTTAACATTTATTAAGGTTAAAGTGAGTACACAAAGCAAAATGATTCAAAATTGTAAATGGCAGCCAATTCTGTTAAGATAACTTAAAAATTGTCAACAGTTATTTGGTTAGCCAATATATCTTATTTATCAAAATGAAAATAAATAACTAATGAAAATTTATAAATTCGTTCTTCAGAAAAACAATTTCATTCGAAAATGTAGAAATTCATGTTAACAAATAGTTCAAAATTTATAAGTCTTTGTAGTATTAATATTTTTAGAAACTGTATGTAGCTGGCAGTTATTTTTGTTGACACAACTTGAAAAATGTCAACAATTATTTGTAAACCAGCGGATAAAAAAATATAATTAAAAAATAATGAATCAAATATAAGTGCATAAAATCATTAACAAAAATGTTTTAGTTCATTTCAAATTAAAGACAAACGAATGCCTAGAGATATTACAATCACAAAATGCTATCAAATAAATTGTCTTCAAATACAGAAAGTAAAATTATCTCTGAAATCACTCATTTTTCCTTTTTAATATTTCTCTTTAGAAGCTTCAATGGAACATTGTCTTCTTCGATGGAGTCAAGTGATATAGTCTTCTTTGCAGATTCTCTCTTGAATGAATTGTTTGCATCATCATTGGTTGCATTATTTTTTATTAGCTTAAGGGACTAGGATACACACTCAATTATTTCGTTGGTAAATTTTGCTAATAAATCCTATAATAAATATTAAAACCACATAAGATCAATAAAAGAATACAACATGAAAAAAATAGATTAAGATCTTTTCTATACCTCTATAATATCAATAGTGGACTCATTGAGCACACGTTGTTTTTCCCTATTGAACTCTCCATTCCCAGCATATACATCCTCCAATAAGGTATTGACAAATATATGAGTCAATACTGAAACATAATTACCATTTTTAATCTACAAAACTAAATTTAAAAATATATCTTACCACTGATTTCATGGAAGAATCATTGAACTTTTGAAATATATCATCATCAACACGTACTTTATTAACTCTGAAAGACTATTCAAGTTTGAAACTCTGATCATTCCTTCTTTCGACTTTAAACAATAGACTTTTATCCACTAATTGAGCAAACTCCTTTAGCAAATTGCCAGAAGCATTAATCTACGATAAAAAGGATGGTTGCATCCCTATCAAACAACACAAATGTGGTTGAATCTAATGAGTTAATGACTAGAATTTTGATCCTATATCTATAAAAGGAATATAAGTTATTCATCATAAAAAGTGGAAAGTATAATCAGATATTTCAATTGACATTAAATGTAATACACAATAAGTTTACCTTAGAAATACTTTCATAACATGCTTATTACACTTCTCTCAAAAAAACATCTTACAATCTGCATAAATAGCTTTGTTGCAAACACAAGCAGTATACCACCAATCATCCTCAGCCAAAATATGCTTAATGGTTTCAAACAATATGTAAGTAATTTCCTTTCAATATAAAAAAAATTAGTCACAACAGTCATGTGAACAACAAAATTGGAACTAGTGATATATTTTTACCTCTTTACAATCTTTGAGACCTTGTATGTTTGTCCTAGGTGTAAGCGTTAAAAAGTTATCTTCAACAGTGTGTTTGGAACTTTGGGAAAGTTGAGTTAATCCTTGTGATGGAGATTCAGTGTTCTCACACATTCTGTCAAGTAAAAAAAAAAGTTAACACAACATATACACAAAGTTAACACCAAAATGAAGAAGAAATACACTATTACCTTGATTTTAGTTCAGATGCCTCCTTGAAATCAACATTGTACTTAATCCTAGTGCAGAACCTACAATTTTGAACTTGAACCTTATCTAAATTGAAAAAATAGTGTATTTGAAACTAACACTGATAATAGTGTAATAAGAAATGTATAAAACTAATAAACACAGTTTACCTTGAAAAGTTTTAACTTTAGCAAACTCTATACTCATTGCAGCATTTTGTACTTCTCCACTTGAAAGAAAGACATTCAGTTCATCCACATAAATACCAAACAAAGTACATTCTATTCGAAACCTAAAAATTCAATAAATGTTATGCGAAATTATTATTTTCATATAGCAACAAAAAATGTATGTACTAAACTTTAGAACTAAAGTACCCATCAAATTCTATGGCAATGACAGTTAACTTTGTTGTCTTTCCATCCACTTATAATTCTCTTTCAATGCCAACACCTACCAGTAATCCCAAGATATCTACATGATAATACAACAAGGTAAACAAATACATTCATAGATATAGCAATAATCGGTAAACACTTCACAGTAGTCAACGACTAATATTTTGGAGCACTAAGATAAACATAATCGTAAGGAAAGGCTGGAATGGAGGAAACCAAAAGACAAAGTCCAATGAAGATGCTATTAGACGTAAGTTTGAATGCAATGAACGACAAACATTCAGGTAAGATTACTTCAGATTTGCATTCTTTATTAACGTACATAGTTTTTTATAATAGTTCAACTATGAAGTTTTCATTTTTTAATTTCTCAAATGCGAAAATGTTTGCTTTCAGACAACCAACAAGAAAACACTATAAGAAAATAGGAAATATACAGATAATGATGGTCAATGTAGCAATAGATCAGGTTTGATATATGTATACATTGTTATTTCAATTTCACTAAACCAGAAGAGTGAACCTGAATATTCATATTAATATAGGTTATATCTTTTTTGGCAGAAGAAACCATTCAAAACCACCAATTCATGAATAAGATTCTACATAGGAAGCCATTAACTAAGTTGGATTTGAGTAAGTTATTGTTTTTCTTAAACATTTTTGGTTATGTAAATGAAGTTGTTTTATTTATTGTCATAAATTATGGAAAATAATTTGTAGATGTGGATAAGTGATTGTAAATAAATGCAATATGTTGAATAAGTGATTGTAAGTGTTTTTTCTTTCTTCACGAATACACATCAAATTTGATTTATAAAAAGACCAGTTGACTTGAATGAAAATGCAGTTATTGAAAATCATATACAAAGCTGTGGAAGTATTATCACTAACAATGTTAATATTTTTGACATTAACAATTAATGCAACTACTCACAAAGTTCAATTTTTAATCCATCAAATATGCCAACCAGTTGTATATTTATTTATATATGTTCTAATTTATGAAAGTTAACTTATTTTCAATTACTAACATTTTGTGTTCTGAAATACAGTTGTCCAAAGTACTATATTACAAATTAATTCAAGTTCTAATGACAATGATAAGCGTAATGAAACTAACAGAATAATAACATATGCTGCAAGTTAGTCAAGTTGAAAAAACATATATTATTTATTGTTTTATAATTATTATATATCTATTATTGTTTTACAAGGTGGAAGTTCTGAATGTTTAAATTTATATTTTGTTGTCCCTAAGTAGAAGTCTGTTAAATATCCTTTTAAAGTGATTCAATCACTTCAAAAGAAATTCAATTATGATGATCGAAGAAGAACAAACCGAAGAAGTTTAGAAATAATAAATCAATCGAGAGGAACATAATCGAATGATGGTAATTTGAAACTCACTTAGACCATTTGATGTGGAATTGGTCCAAAATTAGAACCATGAATTTAATTATTTTTATGTCACTATTAACAGATTGTCCATTTAAAATGGAAATTTATTCTAAAGTAGAGATCTAGGGTAAGTATATAGCTCTATATTTTCATACATGGATTTGTTCTAATTTATCTAATACCATTTATTTGGTTCATAAATAGTCCACTTTGGACAACCTTGTTTGGAGTGCGAATATTGTCAAGCTGAAGTATGGTATGAAGAAAGAGCAGAAAAAACTAAAACATTAAAAAAAGTTGATTTCTCATTGTGTTGCCAAAAGGGAAATTCAACTTCCACTCTTACAACAACCACCTTCTCTGCTTCAAAATTTGCTAAATGGTTCTAATGATAGAAGTAGAATTTTTTTACAAAATATAAGAATATACAACAGTATGTTCTCATTCACTTGGAGGTAAGATAGATACTTCGATGAATAATGGTTCTGCACCACCTCAATTAATTGTTAATGGAAAAAACTACCACCACATTGGAAGTTTGTTGCCACAAGATGGATAGAAACCAAAGTTTGCACAACTTTACATTTACGATACTGAAAATGAAATTAGCAACAGAATGAAACATTTCAGGTTAGCTAACATATGTTTTATGCTTTTATAAAAGGTCTTCCAAATTGTTTATTAACTTAAGTTTGTTTAATTGTGTTTTAGGTCAAATTCAGATTAATCTTTTGTAGATCAATCATTGGTTACTGACTTGATGAAAATGATTGATGATCACAATGTTCTTGAAAAATCATTTAGAAGAGTTAGAGATTTGTCAGTAGACAATTCAAAATGTGACTTCACACTAAGATTATTTATAGGCAGATCAAAAGATTCAAGACTCTATAACACACCTTCATGTGATGAGATAGTTGCACTAATAGTTGGTTATTTTGGTAATTTTGATGTTGGAAGAGATATCATTGTGAATAAATGTTTTGGTGAATTGATCAGATTGCATGAAACTCACACTACCTTTATTTCATTGCAATATCCTCTAATGTTTCCCTTTGGAGGAAGATGGTTATCAAGAAGATATTTCAATTAGAGAAACTTATTTAAAAAGTAAAGCAAGGGTAAGAGTTCGTATTTTCTTGAGAGAATTTATAGCCTTTAGAATCCAACAAAGGTCTTCGGAGTTTGGTAACATTGTCAATGCATGTCAATTTTTCCAACAATTCTTGGTCGACTACTACACAATGATTGAAGCACAATATTTGTCTTTCACTAGACCAAATCAGAAGTTAATACGTTATGATATTCTTAAAAGAGGAGAGACAAATCCATCTTCAATTGGAAGACGTACGGTCTTTCCTGCTTCATTCACTAGTGGTACAAGATATATGTTTAACAATTGTCAAGATGTTATGGCAATTTGTAAGAAATTTGAATATCTTGATTTGGTCATAACTATAACATGCAATGTAAATTGGAGTGAAATACGTGATTTTGTTTCTCCAAGAAGTTTATCTGCATCAGACAAACCTGACATTGTTTGTAGAGTCTTCAAAATGAAACTTGATCAAATGATGACTGATTTTAAAAAATGATTTTTTCGGAAAGACTACTACATGTATGTTTTGTATGCAATCATATATTATATATTTAGTTATTAAATTAAAAAAATTGTCACTGTATTTATTCTTTTTATACAATCTAGTATGTACATATGGAATTTCAAAAACAAAAAGGATTATCGCGCGCTCACATACTTTGTGGTTAGATGGAAAAAGTAAACTGAAGACTCCAATAAATATTGATAAGGTAATTTCAGCTGAATTGCCGAATCAAGATTTGTACCCAAAATTGCATAAAGTTGTTTCCAGTTACATGATACATGGGTCGTGTGGATGCATGATTTAATTCTCCTTGCATGAAAGAAGGAAGATTTTCAAAATATTATCCAAAGAATTTTACAAGTTGTATTACTATTGATGAAGAAGGATATTCGTCATATAGAAGATGGGATGATGGTAGTTTTGTTGAAAAAAATGGAATTCAACTGGAAAATTCCAGTGTGGTTCCTTACAATCCATCTCTTTTAATGAGGTATCAAGCTCATGTCAATACAAAGTATTGTAACAAGACAAATGCAATCAAGTATTTGTTCAAGTATGTCAACAAAGGTCTGAACAAAACTACAGTTAAAATAACTAACGTTGTTGCAGATTTGAACAAAGAAACAATTATTGATGAAATAAAGAGGCATTGTGATTATAGATACCTATCACCATGTGAAGTAGTTTGGAGAACATTTGTTTTTGATAATCATCACAAGTGGCCTGCTGTTCAAAGATAAACATTTCATCTTTCGGGCGCGCAATCAACTTTGTTTAAAGATAATAATGATGATATTAATGTTGTCTTCAACAGATGCCAAAACAGTAACACCATGTTTCTAGGTTGGTTTGAGGCTAATTGTAATTATACAAAAGTAAAAGATTTGACTTACGAGGAATTCTCAAGAAAATTTGTTTTGATGACAAAGGAAAAAGAATGGAAACCAAGGAAGAAAGGTTACAACATTGGTAGGCTTATATTCTTCCTAGCTCTAGAGAACTCTATTATATGAGAATATTATTGACTATTCAAAAAGGGTGTGTTGATTATGAGAGCATAAGGACAATTGATGGATAAATGTTTGAAACATTCCAAGAAGCTTGCTATACTTTACAATTATTGGCTGATGACAAAAAAATTATTGATGCAATAAAGGAAGTTAGTGAAATTGCTTTTGGATATCAACTTAAAAGATTATTTGTTACATTGTTGGGCATGAATACAATATCCAAACCTAATGTAGTTTGGAATTCTAGATGAAGTGTGTTATGTGATAAAATTTTATGCCAAAAAAGAAAGGACTTGAACTTGCCAGGTATTGTACATTGTAATTTTTACAATTAATTCTTTTGTTACTTTGTTCTCTGTTTATTTAATTGTTGTTGTGGTTTGTCTTTCAATGCAATTTCATTCATAACTTTGTCTTGTATTAAGTAAATAATTAAAATACAGCTATTCAAATATTTATGAAAATTTTTAAACATTTACAGTATTTTTTGTTTAAATACTTTAATCAATAAGTTGTTGAATAGAATTTCTTGATATCATTTAGCGTTGGTGCAGAACTTCAAATAAAAGAAACTAAATTACAAAAAGTTTGTCTTCTTGAAATCGAAAAGATGTTGATCTCAAATGGAATCTCTTTAAAAGATTATCCTTCCTTACCTCAACTAGATATTTCATATTCATTTCCATTTGAAAACAAATTTATTATTGATGAGCTGCAATATAATAAAGAAGACATGGCTAAAGAACATGCAATGCTCTTCAAGTCACTCACGAATGAACAAGTTCATGTATATGATGATATAATGAATGCAACATTTTCAAAACATGAAGGATTTTTCTTTTTGTATGGTTATGGTGGTACCGGAAAAACATTTATGTGGAAGACTTTGTCAGTTGCAATAAGAAGCAAGGGGATGATTGTTTTAAATGTAGCATCAAGTGGAATTGCTTCCTTATTACTTCTTGGTGGCAAAATAGCACATTCGAATTTTTGCATCCCATTACTAATTAATGAGGAATCAACTTGCAACATAGCTTAAGGTAGTCTACGTGCTAAGCTTTTAATGGCAACAAGTTTGATTATATAATATCAAGCACCTATAATGAACATAATGTGGTTTGAAGCATTTGATAGAACTTTGAGAGATTTAATGAAAAATGTTAATGAGTGCAACAATGTCAAACCATTTGGTGGTAAAGTGGTTTGGGAGGTAAATATAGGCAAATTCCACCTGTCATAAAGAAAACATCCAAGTATGATATCATTAAATCTTCAATACACTATTTTGACTTATGATAGTATTGTAAAGTGTTAAAGCTAACAAAAAATATGAGATTAAATACCACCCAAAATAGGCAAACAATAGAGGAGATAAAAGAATTTGATGATTGCATCTTGAAAACTAGAGATGGAGAGATGGATTTAAATGAAAATGGTGAAAGCATGGTTGAAATTCCACAACAATTCTTCATTCTAAATATAGAATCACTAAACATAGGAGGGCTATGAATTAAGGCACCTTCAGCAAAGGGTAACTTGTTTTCAACCATTTCAAGTAGTTTAAAAACAGATTTAGGACCTTACTTGAGCAAATTTCAAGTACCTAGCTCTAGATACAAATTGTTAGTTTTGAAATGGTTGAAATTCTAAGAAGAGGGGTTGAATTGGCTAGTTAAAAAATTTAGGCTATCTTTGAAAGCTAAATACCACCTTTAATTGCATCAATTAGGTCACCAAGTTAGGATGCAAAAGTTACTGAATTGTATACTTTCAATCGGTAAAAAACAGAGTTAACCGATTGATTTTACTAAACATATTCTATTATGGTATAATCAACCGATTGAAACAGAAAAATAGTCGACTGAAATACTGGGAAAAATGCAGAAATGCAGATTCGAGTTTTTAAACTAGGAACAGATGTCATTAAATCATGCAAGCACATGAAAAAAATGATTAAAACACAAGTTCTTTAAACTTTAAAATGAATATGCAAGAGAGAAAGGTTAGAGAAGAGATCATGAGATTTTTATACTAGTTCACTCAAACTTGAGCTACATCCAGTTTGTCAAGACAACTGAGCTTGACTTTGCACTATTTCAAAAGATTTACAAAGTATCCACCCTTACACTTTCAAAATATGCAAAAACCATACAAAAGACTCTTGAATCACACAAGAGTCACACCAGCACAGCAAGAACCCTCTTAAGACCTGGAAAACCACCAGGCACACACACAAAGCTTGAGAAAGATCAAACCTCAGTGGTAGCATAACCCAGCCTACCACAAACCACTTTCTCCAAGCTTCAAACCAAGCCAAAAGCTCCAAGAAATTATCCAATATCAATCTTCAATAGTTGCAGTTTGAATGATCACGAAAGAGAAAGTTTCCAGAACAATTTCGTGCTAAAAAATGATCAGAATTGCTCTCTTTCGAAAATCACAGCTCTTATAGCCAAACTGTTACGAAATTCAACAGGTTGATTTCCAAATTAATCGGTTGATTTAGTTGAAAATTAATACTACTGTAGCCAACCTTTTTGATGAATATCACCCTACAGGGCTTTTCAGCTTGGGCCAATGGCCTGACCAATTTAGTTTTTCTTTGTCATTAAATAAATAATAATTTTGGGCCTTATCCTTTTATTGGGCCATTCTTTTGTGCTATCTTTAATTGTCTTAATTCTTTTTATGGCTAGGAGAATACAAGAGGTATGAGCCTTAAATGTGCATGCAAGACCCAAGATGAACTTCACATGGGCCAAGGAAGATGTGAAGACCTAGCCTAGGACACTTTGCTTGTAAATACTAGATTAGGATTTTATTTTGGGCTTTGTATTTTGGGCCCAGTAAAATAGGGTTTTCTTTGGGCCATGTATTGGGCCTTAGAGGAAATTGGGCTTTAGAAGTAATTTTGGACCAAAAAGGGGAATTGGGCCAAATGGGCCAAGAGTAGTGTGTCTACTCTAGAAAAGCCTAGAAGCTTCTCAAACTTGCTCTCCAAGGATGAGAGTTAGCTTCCCATGGCAAGACAAGTGTGACTTGCTTAAGTGGCAAGTCACACCTTCCACATGCTCCTTTTTGGCTTCAAAATTCAACTTTCTAGACTCCTTTTTCCCTCCACTTTTTGGAGACTCCTTGGTCTCATTTTAGCCTATAAATATAGAGCTTAGGATCCTTGTATTTTCATTCATGAATATAGTAGAGAAATTCTGTTGAGATGACTCCAGATTCCTCTCTTTTTGTGAATCACCTTAGGCTAGAGTTCTCCTTCTTGGTTTCCTCTAGCCCCCTTCCTTGAGTGTTGGCCCAACCTCACTTGAGAGCTTCTCCAAATACCATTGTCACATCATTTCTCCTCTCATCTTCTAGCTTCCGCACCTTCATCCTTCTCCATGGAAGCCTCATCCATTCCACATGGCTTCTCCTTGGCTTCCTTACTCTTGAAGATGGACTCATCACTTTTAACCTGTTGAAAAATCATTCAATAGATTAAAAGAGACATTTTAACCTATTGAAAAACCATTCAACAGATTAATAGACACACCAAAGAAAAAATACATCAAATTAATGCTACAAGATCTACAATATGAATTGCAAACTTCAAATACACTTTCTTAATGATGTAACCATGTGGAGAGCACACGTTCCAGCCTTGATCAACATAAATATCATCAAATCTCCTTTCCTTTATCAATGTAGGCTTCATTGCAATCGTAATGGCTTCAAAATAGTTCAAAAGGGTTTCATTAAATCTTCATCTAATCTTCAAGAAGCATACCACCTTGGGTTCACATGTCCACAGTAAAAACAAAGAAAGGACTCAAAATACTTTTTCTAGATGAAGATGAAAATATCATAAACACAACTAAAAACGTTGTGTACAAGGAAATTTTTGAAACTCTTTAACAAAGGGCAAACTATAGGTATGCCATTATTTATTTCACAATGTTCTCCTAATTATTCAATTGTTCAATGGTAATGGTGTTCATTAACTAAAGTTATAATAAATGCCAGTCAGGTTGTAATAATGGTGCTCATTTCCTTGAAATTATAGAGTTGACAATGATGAGCTTCTTCAAATGTAGGTTGTAGTATGCAACATTGATTATACAAAGTGTAAATACTTACACAATAACAATGATGAACTGTTATTCTTTAAAAATGCTGTTATGCAACATTTATCCTATCTTTTTTTTAAGTAGTTGTCTGTTTTACAATATACACACAATGACGGTCAATGTAGCAACATATCAAGTTTGATATATGTATACAATGTTATTTCAATTTCAATACACCTAAAGAGTCTCAATATTCATAATAATATAAGTTTTATATTTTATGGCACATACATGAAGAAGATTATACAGAGGAAACCATTAACTGAGTTGAATTTGAGTATGTAATTATTTTTCTTAAACAAACTTTGTTATATAAATAACTTATTTTATTTATTCTTACAAGTTATTGAAAATAATTTAAAATAATTGTAGATGTCGATAATGAAGCCAATAACTTTGACAATGTAAATGGAATATATGGAACAAGTCATGGTAAGTGTTGTTTGTTTGGTTTTCACAAATACATATCCAATTTCATTTATAAAATGAAAACTTCAATTAAATGCATATGAAGTTGTTGAAAATCACATACAAAGCTATGGAAGTTCTATCGATAAAATTGTTCAACGTTCTGACATTAACAACCACTATAACTTCTCACCAAGTGCAACTTTTAATCCATCAAATTTGTCCAGCGGTTGTATGTTTATATACATATTTTTATCTCCTACTAATAATGACTAACAATTTGTGTACTGTGTAAATAACATATTCTGAATGTTACTTAAGTTTAACACAAATATTATTTGTTGTTTGATAATTATTATGTAATTGAATAAGTGTATCTAGAAAAAACTGTGTGTTGCATGGGTAGAAAGACTAGTAACACTAAAATAGTAGTAGAAACAATATTAGAGCTTGATTAGTCCCTAATCATTACTATTTTCCTATGCTAAATGCATTCTTTTGGGTTAGTTTAGTGGTCTATTCGTAGTTTTTAGATTAGATTTAGGTTAGAGAGCATTCTAGGTTAGTTTTACAAATATAGCTTAATTTGGTGTTTTTAGCATTTTTTTAGTGTCAGTTGTAGAATTAGTCTTATAAATAATCTAGGTTAGTAGATCATTACTCTTGATATTAGTTTGGTGGAAAGTTAAGTTTAGTTTAGACTTTGAGCTAGTTTTATAGTATATAGATAAGCATTAGTTAGTTTAATCGACAGTAAATCTTAGCATAAAGTGAATGGGTTAAAGTAGTGTTAGTTAAGTCGTATTAGAATTAGAAACTCAGTTTTAGTTTTGGTAGAGTTAGACATTTCAGTTATTAGAATTCTTTCCATTTTTTTCATGAGCAAACAGTGAATGTTTGATGTTTGAGCTTTCGATGATTCATTTCACTTCATTAATCAGTTTTGATTGTTGAAACACATTCAAAATTGATTAGAGCAAAATGTATCCACACTAAACCAAGTGAATGCACAATCATCCTTGGCTAAAGTGAATTAAATCGTCATGAGAATTCTTCATCTAAATTTTTTATTTTTGTTTCAATTTTGCTTTTCCACCGTTTAAATCATAATTTCTAGTTTGATATGAGTTTTTTTTACCTATTCGAATGTGTTTTGGATGTTCAGTTGGTAGTATAGAGGCTTAATTCAAAATCTGATATGCTTAGTATTATTCTTCATGTGTTCATCTCATTGTTTTGCATTTTTGATTCGTATTCATTCATTCGTGCATTGTTTTTCATGATTTTTTTTTCTATAGCTTCATTTTAGTTAATCGAACGTTTAAACACTTTCATTTCATTTTCGACCCATAATTTCTTAGTTCTTATTTCGGTGGTTAAGTTTGTTGCTTAGCTAGTTAACCTACGTTCTGTTTAATCCAATTCTCACTCGACTCATATCCAAATGCTTTCGTTCCAATTCCTTTATTCAATACGCATTGAAATAAGTTTATTGAGAGGTTGAACTCACGATTTCATGTACTAAGTGAGGAAAACAAATGTTGCCCTACACTTTCGAAAAGAGGAAGCTTCTTTGTCAACTTAGTTTCATTGTTTCTGATGTTTAAGTTGTGATTTTCTGATTCCAACTGTTTCAGTGAGTTTTAATTGCACTTTAGGATCATTTTAATTGTTTAGATTGTTTGTGGATTAACTACATTGCATATTTCATTTTCATAGTGCACTTAAGCATTTCTACAAAGCACCTTGTTTTCATATAATTTCACTGAGGAATTTTTAAAAATGGTTTACTTCATGACTATTTATGCATTGTTTTGAGTATTTTGGCTTTCATAGTAAATAGTACATCATTAGTAAATAGGTTTCATTTATTTTTAATCCATTTCCACGCATTACATGTTGTCTTCAGATAAGTTTCATGTTAGTTTTGAAATGGTTGAAATGCCAAGAAGGGGGAGTTGAATTAGCTAGTTAAAAATTTAGGCTATCTTTGAAAGCTAAAAACCACCTTTAATTGAATCAATTAGATCACCAAGTTAGGATGCAAAAGGTGCTGGACAGTATACTTTCAGTCGATCAAAAATAGAGTTAACAGATTGATTTTACTAAACAGATTGAAACAGAAAAACAGTCAGTTGAAATACTGGAAAAAATGCAGAAATGTAGATTTGAGTTTTAAACTAGGAACAATGCACAAGAATAATCAAGATAGATTATAAATGATTATGCAAACATGCTCAATGCTGTAGATGTCATGAAAACATGCAAGAACATAAAAAAGATGATTAAAGCACAAGTTCTTTAAACTTTAAAATGAATATGCAAGAGAGGAAGGTTAAAGAAGAGATCATGAGATTTTTATACTAGTTCACTCAAACCTGAGCTACATCTAGTTGGTCAAGACAACCTGAGCTTGACTTTGCACTATTTCAAAAGATTCACAAAGTATTCACCTTTACACTTTCAAAATATGCAAAAACCACACAAAAGACTCTTGAATCACACAAGAGTCACACCAGCACAGGAAGAACCCTCTTGCAGACCTGGAAAACCACCAGGCACACACAAAAATCTTGAGAAAGATCAAACCTGAGTGGTAGCACAACCCAGCCTATCACAAACCACTTTCTCCAAGCTTCAAACCAAGCTAAAAGCTCCAGTAATTGATCCAAGATCAATCTTCAACTGCTGCAAACTATATGATCACGAAGGAAAGAGTTTCCACAAGTTTTCAGAATAAATTTGCGCTAAAAAATCATCAACAGACGTCTCCTTCGAAAATCACAACTTTTATAGTCAAACTGTTACGAAATTCAATAGGTTGATTTTCAAATCAATCGATTGATTTCACTTGACTTAAGTGAAATCAGTCGATTAAAAAATAAATCAACTGATTGAATTTGTTGCAGTTTAAGACTATTACAACCAACCTTTTAACCTGTTAAAAAACCATTCAATAGATTAAAAGAGACATTATAACCTGTTGAAAAACCATTCAACAGATTAAAAGACACACCTAAGACCAAATACATCTAAGTAATGCAACAAGGTCTACAATATGAATTACAAACTTTAAATACACTTTCTTAATGATGTAACTAGGTAGAGAGCACATGTTTCAGTCTTGATCAACATGAATACCATCAAATATCCTTTCCTTCATCAATGTAGGCTTCATTCCAATGGTAATGGCTTCAAGATAGTTCAAAAGAGCTTCATTAAATCTTCATCAAATCTTTAAGAAGCATACCACATTGGCTTCTCATGTCAACAATCTCCCCTTGATTTGATGAAGCCAACCTCTATCTTCTTTTATCAATCATTTCAAATTGCTTCCATTGATTGAATATCATTGAGTTTATGAAGTTATATCTTAGCTTGAAACCTGTGAACCTAAAAAATGCTTACAGTAGCAATACACACAAGCTAAAAAGCACACAAATATGCACATGCTCCCCCTATCAATAATATGGTTTCAAATTTAGATTTGATTATTGATTCCAATTTTAATGCTCTTAGTTAGTTCAATGTGATGAATTTTCCATTTTCCAATTTTTCTCCCCCTTTGGATTCATCAAGCAAAAAAAAATGCATAAGGAGAACAAACATTGCATATACTTTCATTAATACAGGAACATGATACAACCAACAAAAACTAAAAATAGAAAATACAACCATAAAGCTGATATAATTAGCCGACTGAAAATAAAAACAACCAACTGAAACTAAGAGAGTTAAAACTGGAAAAAAAACACACACACATGGATGCAATGCATGATCCTAAACAACCAACACACTTAGTCATCCTAAGGATCATTTCTGGTCTGGAATGAGTTCAGCATATCATGGATATCATGAATTTGGCCATCCAATGCATTAACCTCTCATTGCAATAGTTGTGATGTGCATGTTGGGACACATTGAGCTCATGCATGTTGGGTCACATTTACCGAGGTAATGTAATTTGAAAAACTACTGGCTTGAGCTATTTTAAGGTCATTTTCTATGATGTTATAATCCTTGTAGCTGAAGCTATTTTACTATTATCTATTAGTTTTCTTATCATACTAATCTAAATTCATTAGTATATTTAGTAGATGTTAGTTTAGGACTCAGAATATTAGTCAGTTGTAGTTATTGAGAATCTCTACTAATTAGCTTTTCAATTTAGTTCTTTGTTAATTCATATACTTGGTCCCCGTTTTGATGAGCTTGGTTGGGCTTACCTTGTTGCTTTATGTTCTTTTCGTTCACTAGAACTTGACAATTTATGGCGTACTCCTTCTGTATCTGTTGTTTTCAACTGCGGACTATAGTATATTAACTGATGAATTCACGCTTTGTCTTGAAATAAATATATTCTCTTAATTTGCCCCTAGCATGATCATTAACGAAGTTTATGTACGTATCACTTTACAGGTTGAACCTGGTCATACAATTCTTGTCCATGCAGCAGCTGATGGGGTTGGATCCTTATTATGCCAATGGGCAAATGCTCTTGGTGCAACTGTTATAGGAATTGTGTCAAATAAAGAGAAGGCAGCGCAAGCCAAGGAAGATGGGTGTCATCATGTTATAATCTATAAAGAAGAGGATTTTGTTGCTCGCATCAAAGGGATTACGTCAGGCAACGGAGTTGAAGTAGTCTATATACCTTTGAGGTAGTACCTATTCTATTCTATGCTACACCCAAATTAAATTTCAAAATTAGAGACTTGATAATTGAGTAGAAAACTAGAATGATTAGGATTAGATTGCATGTTAGTCCTTGTAATATATGTCTTTCTTGGTTTTAATCCCTGCATAAAATTACTATTCGTTTCAATCACTTTGGCTTTTGGTCTTTGTTTGATATTAATTCCTATAATATCTATTTTACAAGGATTAATTCAACATGTATCAAATATTACAGGGAGTACAACCAAATAACGAGGACCAAAAGCAAAATTATTGATTTTTCAGGATAAAAGGGTGTATACCACGAGAACTAAAAAGTTATTAAGCCAAATTATTGCATGGATGTATCCATTAGAATTTGCTTATTTTCTAATCCTTTACAGGTTCCTTCTATGATAATAATTTGGTTTGTAGGTATGTGATTAGATTTATAATTTATAATTCAGATGATCCTATGTTAATAACCAATTAGAACTAAACACCAACTAAGTCCTAGATATGATGATTACCGTTCCCCACAACATCTGAACTCATACATCTTAATGAATTTCTATACATTAAACTTTTTTCTAATTTAGAATTCATAATGTTATGTTGCATTCTATTAGTGTTTGGTTTCTCAATAACAAGGCATTAACGAAGGAGTCATTAACAAGGCATGCATATATATGTTGAGGTGTGTGTTGATTTGTGCAGGGATCTTTGGCATGCTTGAAGCTTAGGGGCTACATGGTAAGTTTTGGACAGTCATTAGGTTCACCTGATCTAGTTCCATCATAGAAAATTACCTACTTATTAGGTATTTAAAAATGTAGCTTTGATATAGGCTTTAATTGCATTCACCTTCCTTTAAGTGAATTACAAGAACATTGTCTCTATTTTGATGCTTGTGAAGATTTTTAATTTGACTTTTAATTGCATTCATCTAGCATTGGATTAATTTGACTTTTAAGCATTTTGTAAGTCTTGACTTCTTTAATTTAATTTTTATGTTTTAAATACACAGACCATGGAGTGGTTTCCTACCAATCAAGATTGAATGTATGATAGATGTTATAGTAGTAGAAGAGATGGCAACAACATTAATATGAGCAACGCCAACTTCCACAAGACCGGGACAACCACAACAAAGCAACCAACAAAAAAGTCACCAAGACGAGAAACCATGACTACTAAATATTAGGCATTTAGAATTTTTACATTTTTGAATTATGATAGCACTTTTAGATTATGTTTATTAGAACTTGATTAGGATTTTATGCAATACATACGAAACAAATTCCTGGAGACTATATAAGAAATGCAGCTTTTGAAAGTCTTTTTGAGAATCTAGAACCTGTTTTATTTTTTTAATATAGATTTAAGTTATCTACGAAAAAGTTCGTAGGTAAATTATCTACGAAGATTTTTGTAGGTAAATTATTTACGAAATATTTCGTAGGTAAGTTACCTACGAAAATGATCGTAGATAAGTTATCTACGAAATATTTCGTAGATAAGTTATCTATGAAATATTTCGTAGATAACCTTAGTAATGGGAAGTGTCTCTTATATACGAATATTTTCGTAGGTAATGTTCGTAGATGACGTTACCTACGAATGACATTTTCGTAGATAAAATTACCTACCAGCCCAATACCTACAAAATTCGCTTCGTAGGTAATTCGTAGATAACAACAAATTACCTACGAAAATTGTCTATTATCTACGAATTTTGGGCATAGATAATAATCATATTTCTTGTAGTGAAACTTTAGATATATGACCAGCTTTTGAATATTTTGACCACACTTTGACCAGGTTTGACCCATTGACTTATTGACTGTGCAATGAGAGTCTAACAAGTGGCATCACCTTTCTCTCTCCAAAATTAGGGTTTTCGCCTCCATTAAATGATTGTTATATGTTTCTTCGTGAATGAGGTGTTGCAATGGCTTCGTGGTCACGTTGCTGGTTGAAGGTGTAGATCTGATGGTGGTCGGCGACGATGTCTGACTTGATTCGTTCTTCTTAAATGATGTGGATGCGGTGGTGGCTGAAGTTTTGATGTTGGTTGTTGTAGGTCCAAGCACTATGTAGGTTTGGTTACGTAATGAAGTGGTTGGTGGTGGAGTCGCGAGGTTCTGCGTTGGTGGTGTGGTGATTTCGTGGCAGTTTTGAGCGAGGTTCATGAATTGACGGGGTGGCTTCAATTTGGATTTGCAGGTGTGTGTGTGTGTGTGTGTTTGTGTGTGTGTGTGTGTGTTTTCAGATGTGGTGGTGTTCACGTTGCTGCATTTTGGATGCTCAAATTTGCTTGTACGTGGAGGCTTCATTTGGGATAGGGTTTCTGGTTTGTGGGGGAGAAGATGGAAGGTTGAAGATGATGATGTGGCAACATTTGGTTGGATGAGTTTTGAGTGCTTTGATGTTGACATGTGTCATGTTCTGGTTGGTTAGTTTAATTAGTGGAGGATTGCCACATGACATGATCTGGTTGAGCTGAGTTTAAGTGATAAGAGGGGTGAAAATAGACAAAAGCAAGGGTGTAGAAGTAGGATTTAAGTGGCCCTCTAAAAACTATGGTGTATAAGTAAAAAGCAGGGATGCATTTAGCTCTTGAATTATTTCTTTCTAGAATTTACTAATTTTGCACTTAAATTATAATTCGAAACATTTCAATTCTACACTTTTAATGACCTAAATTAAATTTCAACTGCATTAACAAACGTTAGAATATCCAATAATATTTTATGCAACTAAAATCACTTTTTAAGTCATTTTTATCTCATAAACTCAATAAGCCTAATTATCACAAATCCTGATTAAATCAATCCTTATGCACACAAATTCAATTAAATACCCAAAATTAAACATTGAATGATGGCAAAAATACCAACTCATCAAGTACTTAACTCTCGTTCTTGATCCAAAGGTCACTATGTTGTCACTTGGATAAGTTGATTACTCTTTATTCTTTGAATTTTAGCATGGTTCCACACTAAAATTAGTGTTAAATTGCTAAAACAAGGCTCAATTAGTAAAATCCTAATGACATGAACTTGGCTTAGGTGAGAGAAATGAAAAAAAAGGATTTTAATTGATGAAATTACTTAAAATAGTAATAAAAACTGTATAGAGAAGAAGCAAACCTAAATTAATGATTGAATTTTTAAATCAATGGGCAAATCTTCAAGATATCCACAACCAAGCTCACTGTGTAGTCATGGAAATGAAATACCTCTAAAAGAATGCTTCTATTGTAAGGAAAATTGAGAAAATATAAAATTTAGGGTCTAATGTAGTGTGTAGTTCTTATATTTTTAATATTGTTACCTTTATAAGTTTAACTACCTAAGGAACTAACAACTTCAAAAACACTACCTACAACAGGTCAATCCAATGCCAATAACAGGTTAACTCAAGTGTAAGAAGTTATACCAACTTCTACAAGTAGCAAGTTTCCAGGTCAACATAAAAAAGATGTCATCAGTGAATGCAGATCAGCCAGCTCAGCGAATCTGCCTCGTGGAGTTCTTGACAAGCTGGTCCAAGTAAGTATGCTAGTTAGCTTAAGTTCCAATGTGGTAGCATGTTCAGATGACTTGCAAGTATGGTTATATTAAAATGCTTTAATATTCAGTATTAGCTTGGTTACATTCCCTCATGTTAACTATACAAATACTTTACAATAGTCGCAATTCACTTCTAATTCTTCCAATTTGTCAGTTAGCTCATATTCTCCTTTGTATATTCTTCATTCGTAAATTAATGTGACATTTCATCAAACACATGTTGCATTTTAGTTTTTCTTGTAGGCATTTCATCAAACGGGTTGCATTTCAACATCTATCCATCATTTTAGCTAGTTTTAAAGCTTATAATAGGTTTCATATAATTTGTTAATACATTGTAGGCGTTCATATCTCATTTCCATGCATTGTAATTCATTTTAGCATATTAAACTTTATCATTCACACTATTTTGGAGTAATTTTGAGTTTAGACATAGAAATATTTTTGTTCATCTTCTCGTTTGTAATGTAGGATCATTTTAGTGTTCTTTAAAGTTTTATTTCAAATCTCCCCTATTGTTTTGCATTAAAATCGGTTTTACACATTTTCATTCGCTCAAAATTTTGCACTCTCCTTGGATTGATACCTTAGTTGATTTCGTACTACATTAAGGGAAAAATTGAGTTTTATATATATATATATATATATATATATATATATATATATATATATATAATATTAACTTCTTTTACCCTAATTCATTTGTTTTTTAATAATTTACTCCAAAAGCTTAGTAAAAGTCGTAATTTAATCCAAAGAAATTTGATTAACCAATAGAAAATCACAACATATGTTGGGAATTATCCAAGTATGAGTCTAAGTCCTACATTGGATACAAATGACAACATTAAATACCATCTAAGAAAAAAAACCCATAAACTCAATGCCTCAAGGTTTTAGGTTAAAAGTAGTGTCAATTCGTTATATGGATTGGACTATTGTCACATATATAATATATCCCTAATGAACCTGTACGAAAAAAAAAACCATTTGTTGTATAAGAGCCAATGGTTCGTCTTTGTGATTGACTTAAACCATTATTTTTCTTAACTTTTGCCTCTATCAATATATTCTTTACATTTTTCAAATTAAAATGTACTATTTTTTTATAAAAGTGAGAAGAGTTTTACACTATATGTGAGACCCCATTTTTTCTGTGTTAAAAAGTTGGGCCAGCTTTGGTAAAAAGGCCTAAGGGTAGCCCATCTTGTTTTCCAAGATCCCTTCAGCTGCCCACATGCTTCCGATTCTGTCTCATTCCCCCAAACCATTTCACTCACCTTCTCCCTTTTTTGGATCAAGAGCTCTGCTAGGGCACTGCGAAACTCCCCTCCGAGCTAGTCGAAAGCTCCCTCCATGTAAGTTGAATAAACAAACTTCGTGTTTTCCCGTCCTTTTCAGTTTGGTTGTGTTAGTTCTGTCTAGGGTTCATCCTTATAATCGTTCGTGTGTGCATCTTTTCAGCTCATTAGTTTGTTCCTAGAGTTGTGGTGTTGTTCCTGTTAGAACTCTCCTTCCACAGTTTGCTCTATGTTTTGAGGTAAGGGAAACTAGGGTTTTCACATTTTTGAAGTACATTGCTTACGTTTGCTTCTATTTCATGTTTATAAATTACTTGGATGATGCTTATGTTGGTGTGAAAATGAACTTCTTGTGTTTCGATTTGGGATTTTGGCTTTGCATGCGTGAATGCAGATGTGGATCTGTTTTGCGCACTTAAGTGAGTGGTTTTTCGCCTAAACGAGATGCTCTTTCCTAAGTGAGAATAATATAAACTTGTCCCTGCCCTCTGCCTCGAACTGTCACCTAAGCGAAGGCCTTTCACTTGAACGAGAGAAATCTCGCCTGAGCGAGATGGGCTAACCTAAGCGAGAACTCGTGGTGTGCACAATTTGCAATCTTGCCTAGGTGAGAGTTTCTGACTTGAGCGAGAGACTCCTTTAGCTTGAGCGAGAGCTCGTTAGCTTGAGTGAGATTAATAATAGAGTTGTTTGAAAGCTTGTTTGCTTCCATGATTCATTTGTTTACCCTTTTTATAGTATAAAGTATGATGCCACATATGTTTAATGCAATGTGATGATACTGTTATATGTTGTGCTTGGCATGAAATGAGTCGTGAATTGGCTGGCTGGTTGGGCATGAGCATGAAATTATAATGCTTGAGATAATTTGAGGATTTGGTGTGAGAAACATGGACATGGCATGAGTAGACGTAATTCCATGAGACTCTTAGCGAGATTTCTTGGTGGTGTTGTAGTGTATATAATCAGATAAGGATTCAAGCAAGGTTGCATCCTGAAACTCTAAAGAATTAATCAGACTCACATAGAGCAAACTGATTCAAGTGGTGAGAGTAGCAAGAGGTCCTAGTCTTTGGCAGGATAATGGCTCTTTCTCTCTGTGTTTTTGTTCTCTATTTGGCTTTTCCTTTTTGCAATGATCACCAAATACATGGTGTGAGTAGATGTGGAGATTCTTGGGGATTGTTCAGATGGTGGTGATGTTGCTGTCTCATTTTAGACGTGGTAGCTAATGCTCTTTTGAGCACCTTTTATTGAACTGTTTTACTGTGCAACTCCTACTCTGTAAGCACTCTCAAGTTTAACTATTTCATGTTTAGTATATGTTCCAGGCATTGTGTTGTGCCTTTGGGTATCCCTTTTAGTATATTATGAATAACTTTATAAAGTTAATCCTGATATACTTTGTCAGTGCTCTATTTTTTTATATACTATAAACCTGCGACTTTTTATTTATTAGCATTATTCTATTAAATTGGGACGTTACAGTATATCGTATGCCAAGTTGATACTAAAAACGTGAATGTTGGAATAGATGTGCAAACACTAAAAGTAGTATTATATATATATATATATATATATATATATATATATATATATATATATATATATATATATATATATATATATATATGTATAATGGTTAAATATATTTTTTGTCCCTTAACTTTCAGAAAAAATTGGAATTAATTTTTCTTTGAAACTTTGGCGCAATTTAATTCTCTAACTTGAAAATGTGTGAATTTAATTCTTTTAACCAAATTTTGTTAATTTTTTTTTTTACATTTTAAATGCATTTCAGAATAATATTTGAATTGTTTTCACTGTTTGATACATGTTTATTTTAATGTTAGTGGATAAATACATTTTACGTTAAATAAAATTAAGAAAAAATAGTTAAAAGATACTAAATCTATACATTTATAAAGATAAGGAAATTGATTCAATATTTAAAAAATTGACTAATTTCAATTTTTATCGAAAATCATTAAATTTAAAAGAAGTAAAATATATTTTGGAAAAGTCAAATTTAAAAAATGTAATCATTAAATATTAGTTGAAATAAGGTCATTCATTGCTTATAAAATACATTTTTTTCTTGTGGCCTTCGTTGAGTTGACTTCTTAGTCAACGGGTGGTTGCACCTTAATGCTATCATTGAATTACAATTTCTGAAGGATATCATCTTTTCCATTTTCATTTTTTGAGTTCAGACTTTGGAAATGGCTGAAGTTGTTCTTGAATTAGTGCTTGAAAATTTGAGTTCTCTTGTTGGAAAGGAGTTGGCACTTTTTTTGGGTTTCCATGATGACTTGGAAAGACTTGCCAGTTTACTGACTACCATCAAGGCAACTCTTGAAGATGCTGAGCACAAACAATTCTTAGACCGAGCTATACGGATTTGGCTTCAAAACTTGAAAGATGCAGCTCTCACTTTGGATGACATCATGGACGAGTGTCGATGTGAACTTCTGGGGATGGAGTTCCAAAGACGCTGGGGTGTATCAAATAAGGTACAAATCTTTGGTTCATTATCCTCTTTTCATCCCAAACACGTTGTTTTTCGTTACAAAATTGCCAAGAAAATGAGAAGGATAAGTAAGAGGTTAGAAGAAATTGCTGAAGAAAGGACTAAGTTTCATTTTACAGAGACGGTCTCCGAGAGAAGTGGAGCCAGTGATTGGCGCCAAACCACCTCGTTTATCACTGAACCGCAGGTGTATGGAAGGGAAGAAGAGAAGGATCAAATTATAAACTTTTTGGTTGGTGTTGCTTCTCGTTCTGAGAATTTATCCGTATATCCGATCTTGGGTCTAGGTGGACTAGGAAAAACAACTCTTGCTCAACTCATTTTCAATCATGAGAGGGTGGCCAACCACTTTGAGCTAAGAATTTGGGTTTGTGTCTCTGAAGATTTCAGTTTGAAGAGGATGACAAGGGCTATCATAGAAGCACTTACCCAGCGTAGCTGTGAGTATTTGGATCTGGAACCACTTCAAAGAATATTTCAAGATCTTCTTCGAAGTAAAAGATATTTACTTGTTTTAGATGATGTGTGGGATGATAAGCAAGAGAATTGGCAGAAATTGAAATCTGTTTTAGCTTGTGGGACAATGGGTACTTCCATTCTGATCACCACTCGTCTTTCAAAGGTGGCTTCAATCATGGGAACAATACCTCCTCATGCACTGTCAGAGTTACCAGATAGTTATTGTTGGGAATTGTTTAGGAGTCGAGCCTTCGGAGCAAATGAGGTTGAACCAGAAGAGCTAGTGTTTATAGGGAAAGAGATAGTAAAGAAATGCAGGGGAGTGCCTCTTGCAGCAAAAGCACTGGGAGGTCTTTTACGCTTCAAAAGAGAGGAAAAGGAGTGGCTCAACGTTAAGGAGAACAACCTGTGGAGTTTACCCCAAGATGAAGACTCTATAATGCCTGCCTTGAGATTAAGTTACTTGAACTTGCCCATAAAACTCAGGCCATGTTTTGCTTTATGCGCCATATTTCCCAAAGATAAAATAATAGAAAAGCAATATCTGATCGATCTATGGTTGGCTATTGGTTTATTTCATCCAGTGAAATATTAGAGGCTGAAGATGTCGGTGAAGGTGTGTGGAAAGAATTGTACTGGAGATCATTTTTTCAGGATATTGAGACAGATGATTATGGCAAAGTTAAAAGTTTCAAGATACATGATCTTATCCATGATCTAGCACAATTTGTTGCGAGAGATGTTTGCTGCGTTTCAAAACACAATCATGTAGCTACTTTTCCTGAAAGAATCCACCATCTCTCAATTTATAGAGAGGATTCAATTTGTTTGAGGACCAACATAAGGCCGCTACTATCCGGCCAACGTTTTCATGATGTATTAAATTGTCATTCTTGGCGGGTTCTTCACTACCAACTGTGTGGACCATTGGTCCCATCCTCAATTGGTCATTTAAAACACCTAAGGTATCTAAATCTTTCTGGGGGAACCTTCGAAACTCTTCCAAAATCAGTATGTAAATTATGGAATTTGCAGATATTGAAATTAGACAATTGTAGACATCTCCAAAAGTTGCCTGACAATTTGGTACTCTTAAAAGGTCTACAACAACTATCTTTGAAAGGTTGCTTCTCCTTGTCAAGCTTGCCTCCTCATGTAGGGAACTTGACATCCTTAAGGATTTTAAGCATGTACATTGTCGGCAAGCAAAGAGGGTCACTTTTGGCTGAACTAGGACCACTGAAGCTGAAAGGAGACCTTGAAATCAAGCATATGGGTAAAGTGCAAAGTGTAAAAGATGCAAAAGAAGCCAATATGTTTAGTAAGCAACTAAATAAGTTGCGGTTATCATGGGACAGATACAACACAAAGTTGGAAGTAGAAGAAATACTTGAAGTGCTTCAACCTGATCCCAAACAACTTGAGAGTATGACGGTGGAAGGATATAAAGGTGCTTATTTCCCACAATGGATGTCCAGTTCTTCTCTCCATCTCTTAAGCTTTTTAGAGCTCAATGACTGTGGACACTGTTTGAAACTTCCACAGCTGGGAAAACTGCCTTCTCTAAAGACTATTCGCTTGTGTGACATTAGTAATGTAAAATACCTATACGAGGAGTCTTGTGATGGTGGGGTAGTTTTCATGTCTTTAGAAATTCTGTCACTAAGGTATCTGCCAAACCTGACAAGGTTATCAAAGGAGGGTCGGGAAAACATGTTCCCTCACCTTTCCACACTTGAAATCATTGTGTGTCCTAAACTACTGAACGTGTCAGCAGGTTTTGAATGCCTTACTTGTGTTAAGGATTTGAGGATCAAAAGTTGCATAGAAGAAGTGGAAGGCGTGCATGTGGCTTTACAACATATGACTGCCCTGAAGAACTTAACCTTAGTTGATCTTCCAAACCTTGAATCCTTGCCTGATTCCTTTGAAAACCTTTCCTTACTTCACGAATTGACCATCCGCTACTGTTCCAAGTTGAGGTGTCTTCCAACCTCCCTAAGCCGCAGTTTGGAATATTTGACAATTTTTGGTTGCACTGAGTTAGAGAAGCGATGTGATAAAGAAAAAGGAGAAGAGTGGCCAAAAATAGCTCACATTCCCCATTTAAATCTTTCCATGTGGAGGTGAATATTATGATTGCTTCTCATTAAGGAGCATCCTGGGTCCTATCCTTCCTTATCTTTTCTTATAGTTTACCACATTTAGCTCTACAATGCTAAGTTATTCTAACTTGTTTTTTGGACCCCTTTTAGTGTTTTTATCAATGCAATTAGAAAGTGGATGATGGAGTCACACATGATTTGATAGTCATATTCACTCGATTCCTGAAACCGTAATAAGGCTTATTTCTGCTAAACGTTTCTAATGTTCTTCCTCAGAAAACGGTCTGTCATTTGTGCACTGTGTATTGAATAAAATTCATAAACTCCTTAGTTTCAATGAGTGTATTGACAATGAAAAATGGTTATAAAAATGTCTATTGTTTATGCAAAAACGATAAATTGATGGAGAATTTTCTTATTAGAGAAGAAAAATATAATCAAACCTGTCATATTAGTCAAAGCTAACTTATGCATTTTTGTGTTCTTGAACAAGTTAAATAAGAGAGCTATTAAAAATTGTATATTAATGTCCATTTACAAATAGGGGATTTGTTTTATACCTTTCTCTTTTCAATTTCTTCAATCAGTTTCGATGAATTTTAAAATATAATAAAGCTAGCATTGTATTCTTTTCCTGCTGCGGGTATTCGGTTTTCTGCTTATATACTTGACTTGGTCTCTCTGTCATTTTGTCTAGTTGTGGTTGAATTCAATATGTTCAGTGTCTTTGAAATCAAAATCTAAATAAGTCTTATTTCAATGAAATTCAAAATTATTTTGATTACTTTCCCTATAATGTTTCCTCTGCTGATACTTTAAGCCAAAACTACATAATCCCTCATTTTTACAATGCAAGAAGGAGGTTACATTCATGAAATCGTGCCTTGTCCATTGTTGGTTAAGTATAGAAAGCTTACAAGAAGCAGGGAGAATGAGCAACATGAAGAAAAACCCAAATCGTGACAGATGGGAATTACTCCTATCTATTTATAGTTAGTTGAGAAAGTAGCAAATGGTAAGTAGAAAAAATATCTAAAACTAGACGAAAATCTAAGTTCATCCATCTTAGAGGGAAGTTACTAGAGATATTGGTTATTATTTTCCACAAAATATGTTATAGTCGGTTAAAGTAGGATTTGCTTTAAAAGAAGAGAAATAAAGTATGATATTTGCTTACGATGTTGTGTCCGACGAATGAGATGCTGGTTAAGGATTCTGTTCACGTGAAAGGAGCAACGGACATGAGTTGTGGTGGGTGAAGAACATATATAATGCATCGAAAAGGGCACGTGTTGTGGTAACCGCTGGAGAGTGTTGATTGTGGACAAAAAGTTTCAGAACACAAGGACTGTAAGGCTCGAAAGAGAGGAAATGGGACGGTGATGAAGATCAGAATTATGAGGTTGCAATTTGTGTCCTAAGTGTGGTTAATATGTATGAGAGATTTTCAATGTTTTTAAACTATAATATATAATAGGCTAAAATCTTATTTTAATCCTCTGTTACTTATAAAAAATTTAATTAGATATTAATTTTATTTAATTCAATTTATTCTTTTAAAATTTTTAAAATTAATTCGACTAAATCTATGTTAAATTGACTTAAATTTTGGTTGAATATTAAAATAAAAAATTAAAAGTATAAATTGAATTAAATAAAAATTAGATATTTAATAGAATTTTGTTTATAAGAATTAGAGACTAAAATAGGATTTTAACCCGTTTAATATAATATAGATTATGGTCTAATAAAGTTCATTCAATATTATTAATTTAGAGTTAGCGAATAATATTAACATATATATATTTGTTGGTCTCGTTACCTTATATTAAATTAATATATGATTAAATCTAGGTAGTTTGATTATATGATATATGATTATCATAAATATCTTTTTATATTATATATCAAAAGAATATATGGTTAACTAATATATTATTGTTAATATCATACTAAATTATTATCTATGTGGTCAGTTTTATTATTTATTAATATTCTTTTATACTTTCTATCTTTAACAAATTTCATGGGCTTAAAAACTTTTTAAATACGTATAGTATTTTATTTAGGAAGTACAATCCAATTCATACTCACTACTATTCTCCTACCATACTCTTACTGGCATGAGTATTAAAGAGTCTTTTGTAGGTGGATCTTCTCATATTGGACAACGAGATTCCATTCCAGCCATTCAGGAGTGCTCAAGCCACCACTTGGATCTTGTCACCTGTCCAAAATGTTCCGGATCCCAGACTTAGGTAAAACTTTATCCCACTTACTATCATTACCTTGCGTAAAGATAATCATTACCACTGACAATGATCTTACCATGCTATCTATGAAGCCCGAATACAGATACGACACGGACACAGAAATATGGCTAAATTGAAAAAACATATAAGACACGGGACACGACATATATATACATATTAGTTTCAAAATTTTAACTGACACATCGTCAACTAATACAAAATTGAATCTAATCTATCTATCTAATATCCCAAAAAGTGAAAAATAGTGATTATATATGATTTTTTCCTTATTTTTAAAATCATAATAGAAACTTATGTGTTACGTTTACAAGTTTATTGGTTTTTTAGAAAATCATTGAATTTTTGGTTATTAACATTATGTTGGAGTCATATCAAAATCATGTCAAAGACAAAAGAATGTCTTTCAAATTGAACACTTTACCTATACGTGTCGGACATGGAACACGCTATTTGATATGATGTGTTCGGGCTTCACAGGCTATCATAAACATTTATAATTAAAATTTGGCAATGTATCTTGACACTCTATATCTTGTTTACATCAAATATTTTATTATAATATGACATTTTATTCAACATTTGTGAGAGATGTTGGATGCGTGAAATAGGAACCTTTATCTCACTCACAATAATGGCAATAATCACTCCTTCCTCAAACATAATTGTCTTAGTGCTTTCAGTATTTGCATCTTCATTAATCTTAAAACTATCATAATTTAAAAGAGAATTCAGGTGAAAGAAATCACCAACGTTACTGCCTAAGTCGTAAATAACATCTATAGCAATAGGTTCAATGGCCAAACCTAAATCAAAATCTTACAAATGAATTGGCATAATTACAACTTTAGTTATAATATTTTTAGGCTCATGTAGACCAATTGGAACCACAAGTTCAGAGTAAACCTAGACTAGTTTTTTTACTAGCCACTTGACCTAGTGTACCAATAGCATCTCAACAAAAGTGGAATCAATTTGAATTTTAGCCCTAGTATAATCAGAAAAATCATTGGATAGTTTCAAACTCTGGATAACTTTCAGCAATGCCTCCACTCATTCTAAATATCAAAGGTTAAGCTTCAAGAATGGTTTTGTCCATGATTGATCCACCACTAGCTGTAATTATCTTAATTTGATCCTTTATGCTTAATCCTTATAAAAAAATGATATAATAAATTACGTGGTGGCAATTTTGTAATTATTGTGAACTATATTACATTGGTTGTTGATTTAACCGATGTAATACATCATTTTTTAAAATTAAAAAATTAAAAAACATTTTAATCGTCACTTTTTTAAAATTAAACTTGATATTACATTGGTTATATATGGGAACCGATGTAATATATCTGCTTGATTTTAAAATAAATCGTCACTTCTGCTTCCCCTCATTCCATCTGCTTTCGTTTTCGTGTTAATTTCACTTCTCCGTTTTCCACCTTCGTTTGCATTGTTGCTCTTCCATTCGAAGCCGTCGTTGCTCCTCCATCGTCCACATCGTCGCTCCGCCGCACTACCGTTCAGTCACACCGTTTCACAGACCCAGTCGCGCGACCATGGAGTATTGGGTCTCAATCATTTTGTGCTTTGCACCGTCCAACCCTAGCCCTAAGCCATCGTTGCATCGCCCTCAACTCACGCCTCTTGGTCATGCTTTTTGGTGGGCTTCATACATGATTCTATAACGTCGTTCTCAACCACCACCAATGATGTCATTCTTCCCACCCACCACCAACGAGAGGGATTTTGTGTTCAGGTGTCGTGGGTTGAAGTGTGGTGGTTTAGGCGTTGTTTTCGGTGAACTTTCCAATGCTTAATGGCTTTTGTTGGCATCTAGGGTTTGTTTCAAGCCAATGTAACAATGTTTTGTTGAATAAGGAAAAATTTATTTGTGTGTGTTTTGATTTTGTTATGGGTTGTGTGTTAACTGTTGGTTTCTTTTGGCAGGTGAAAGGTTAGGGGTGTTTTACCCACTGACTAGATGCTTGCCATCTGTTTGAAGAAATAATGCCATGCTCTTTTGTGGTTCTTACAAATTGCTCACCAAGTGTTTGTCTTATTACATCTTAGATAAAGTTATGTTGTTTCAAATCTTCCTAAAAAAATAATGGATGCAAGTTAATTCATTATAATTTTAACTCTTTATTGTTGCAGGTTTTGGTTTAGAAGCTAGAAAAATCTGTATTCTATTTTTAAAAAAAATAGTATAGGATATTACATTGGTTCCCACGAACAACCGATGTAATATTTGCACATCATATTACATCGGTTTAGACAACCGATGTAATATGCCCTAAAAAACCGATGTAATATCACTTTATTGTACTAGTGCTTCATAAAAATAGTGAAACAGTAACAGCTCACTAAATTGACCAGGGCAAACAACACATAAATTCTTGAATCTCTCACAATGGTGATAAATACTCTTTTCTAGAAAATGTTGAGGCTAGGGAAAATTTTGCTGAAAACTTTCGCTACATTTCATCCTAAGTACTGAGTGACTGGAGTTGGATATTACGTAAGTCATTCCTTATATTTGTCACTCAAAAAAATTAATGCCTTCCTCTTGATAAAATTCTCATGAACTTCAGTTGTCTTCCTAGTTAAGCACACATCGTGGAACTTCAACAGGTGGTTGTGTGGATCTTCTCAAACCAGTCCATGATTATGGGTAGCCTCTTGATCAATTTATACTTCAACTCATAACTAGTTTTTGCTCGTTTAATATTTTATGGAATCTGCATAAGTCTAGGTAGGCAAGCATCAATAAACTCATTCGATGTCTTTTCAAGTGCAAGGCCATTCATTTTAGATTAGAATTCTGGTTCAGCAACTAATGCAGTCAACTAGACAATTTGGTATGGTCTTGTTGATTCTCTTCCTTTTGATGTAAATGATCTAGCAGAAACCTGTTCATGCGCTACAATAAAGCACACAAGAAAAAATAGCACTAAAATAGTAGTAGAAACAATATCAGAGCTTAATAAGTCCCTTCTCATTATTGTTTTTCCTTTGCTAAATACATTCTTTTGGGTCAATTTAGTGATCTATTCTTAGTTTTTAGATTAGATTTAGGTTAAAAGAGCATTCTAGGTTAGTTTTACAAATATAGCTTAATTTGGTGTTTTTAGTATTTTTTTAGTGTTAGTTGTAGAATTAGTCTTATAAATAATCTAGGTGAGTAGATCCTTAGTCTCGATATTAGTTTCGTGGAAAGTTAAGTTTCGACTTTATAAGTTAGTTTTATATTATAGATAAGCATTAGTTATTTTAATTGATAGTAAGTCTTAGCATAGAGTGAAGGGTTAGAGTACCGTTAGTTAAGTCGTATTAGAATTAGAAACTCAGTTTTAGTTTTGGTAGAGTTAGACATTTCAGTTCTTAGAATTAACATAGTTAATAAAAGTGAGTTCATCTAGTTAAGTCTAGCTTTAATTCCTTTAGGTGAATAAAAGTCTAACTTGTGATCAGTAACTTGTGTGCAAGATAACACATTCAAATCAAGGGATAAAATTTGATTGGGAATCTGAAAAGTGGGATCCAACAACTGCAAAGGAAGCTAAATAAAATTGGAAGAGCATTTGAAGTATGGAAGTTTGACTTTTGTGTTGACTTTCAAATCAGAAGTTCCAATCAGTGTTATTGATATCGGATAACAGAAAATATCGGATACCCTAAAAATTCTTTATAAAGTTATGGCAGAAATATTAGAATTAAAAGAAATATAATATATGGATATAGATAATTAAAAAATATATTTTGTCTAGAAGAATGTGAGAGGCGATCACTACCAGTGAGCAGCGGAGACCGGCAGCAACTGGCGTTGGACGGCGGTTATCGGCGATGAGCATCGGCGACCAGCAACAAGAGTAGTCCAAGAAAAAGAAGAAGGTAGACCTGGAAGGGTTAGTGGGGGTATTAGGTTAAAAGAAATGTTTATTGGGCCTGGCCCAAATTTTTATTAAAACATTAGTTGGGCTTTTAACCCACTTAATACACAGAAAAGAGAACGTATTCAGCCTTATAATTAAGGTTTCGTTGTGCTCAGCTGCATCTGGTAGGTAAGCTTTCTCAACATGTCGTTGCCGCTATTTCTTCTCCACTTCTTCTCCACGCCGTCCCGCCTTTTTCGCCGTAGCCGTTCCGCACCGGCCACCCATTATAAAAAGAGTAGCGGCAATGGCCGCCATGAGAAACCCGCATCACCACTGCATTTGTATGGCGACAAGCTAAGAAACCACCCTCGGTTTCCACCATAACGCCATCATAATTGATTTTTAATAACACTGGTTCCAATTGATGATTCCAGAATTATAAGCCCTCAAGGACATTAAAAGGGTTTGGAATAAAGTAATTGGTTGAGAAGAAAGCACCAATTCTACCAAAGATAGAAGTCAAACTAGTGAACAATGCAAAAGTTTAAATGTTGATCAAAGTTTGACTTTTTGATTTGGAGCTTGGAATGAAAGTGCAATTTGTGGAGACGGTTCCAGTCACTCAAACACATTTGTTGAAGGCTTAATCAACTAGTGGGAATGCTTCTGAAGGATGCCATCAGGCTGAAGTTACCCAATTTGAGGTAGTTACCAACCATAGTAATTCAAAGGAGCTTGGTTTATTTTCTTCTAGAAACTTGTAACTAGAGTAGTTAGCTAGTAGTTATGTAGTTGGTAGCTCTATATAGGAGTGAAAAACACATAATTTTTCATTCATCCACCATGTTATTAGATTCACCGTACACGGTTCTGCATTTTCTCTATATTTTTAGGTTTCATAGTTCATTTTCACCTTGATTTTGAGAAGATCTCTTGGAGTAGACTGGACAATAGGCTATTCACAAGGATTTGATCCAAGTTTTGGTACATTTTACAATTGTTTTTTTGAATTGTATGTTGCTTCTACCATGAATTTAGTGCATTTTCACCATTTATTTCAATTGATTCCTTTTCTTTCCACTTTTTCATGAGCAAACAACAAATGTTTAATGTTTGAGCTTTTGATGATTCATTTCACTTCGTGAATTAGTTTTGATTATATAAAAATGTTCAAAATTGATCAGAGCAAAAAGTACCCATACTAACCCAACTGAATGCACAATCATCCTTGGCTAAAGTGAATTAAATCATCATGAGAATTCTTCATCTAAGATTTTGAGTTTTGTTTCAATTTTGGTTTTCCATTGTTTAAATCATCGTTTCTAGTTTGATGAGTTTTTTTACCTATTAGAATGTGTTTTGGATGTTCGATTGGTAATATAAAGTCTTAATTCAAAATCCAATATGCTTAATACTGTTTTTCATGTGTTCATCTCATTGTTCAGCATTTTTGATTCATATTCATTCATTCGTGCATTGTTTTCCATGATTTTTTTATTCCTATAGCTTTGTTTTAGTTAGTCGAACATGTTTGAACACTTTCATTTCATTTTTTACCCGTAATTTCTGAGTTCTTATTTCAGTAGTTAAGTTTGTTGTTTCTCGTTAGCTAGTTAACCTAGGTTCTGTTTAATCCAATTCTCACTTGACATACAACCAAATGCTTTCGTTCCAATTCATTTATTCAATACGCATTGAAACGAGTTTATTGAGATGTGGAACTCATGATTTCATGTACTAAGTGAGGAAAACAAGTGTTGCCCACTTTCGAAAAGAGGAAGCTTCTTTGTCAACTTAGTTTCACTATTTTTTATGTTTAATTTGTGATTTTCTAATTCCAGTTGTTTCAGTGTGTTTTAATTACACTTTAATGTAAGACCCGAGAAATTTAAATAATTAATTAAATAATTATTTAATAAATACGGGTAGTAGGAGCCTTTGTGGCATTTAATGCAAATTGTTGTGATGTGCAAACGTATTAGCTCAAATGGTTGAGAGTACTTTATTATGTGAGAAGACTTGGGTTTGAGTCCTATGTATGCCAATTATATGATATTTTAAAATGTACATTATTTTAATGTTATGATTGAATGGGAGTAGTGATAATGTTATCCTAAAATCATAGAAATTACCATGAAACATGATTGGTTGAATTAGTTTTGCACTTGCATTATGAATGGTTGTGGTCAAATCTTGCTAAGAACGAATTTAACTTTCTTTTTGCCAAAATTTCCTTTGGCATGGAGATGAGAAGGCAGAGTAACCCTAGCTGCCAAGAGAGGCAGCCTAGTGGACTATGAGACAACCAATAATGGTCCTTGAATGGTCATTAACACCACATTCAAAGCTAATTTCGTTTTCTCTATCATTAACAAGCATTAAGGCTTGGTTAATGGTCTAACTAGAGAGTTTTTGGTGAAAAAAGAGAGACAAACATGAAAGGGCAGAGGAAAAACGAAATTTACAATGGAAAAGAGGGTATGAAGGTGTTTTTGAGTGGAATTGAGAAAAGCATCAAGTGCATTGGGAGAAGGCCAAGGTTAAACTAGTGGGGGCACAAGAGAAGTCACAATTCTTCCAAGTGAGCAAGAATTATCCAGGTAAAGGGAGCTATTTTGTGTATTCTGTATTATGTATGAATGAATGTGCCTTGCCATGACATGATTGCATGGATTTTCCCTTGTTTTCGTGCTATTTTCGTAGGTTTCTGGGTTTCCGCCTAGAAACTGCCTGACGGGCATGAGGATGCCGCTAGGCAACGCATCCGACTTTGCTTGTTTTTATGGATTTTGATATGAACCGCCTGGCGGCGATGAATATCCGCTAGGCGGCGCGACAATATTCGCATTTTCTTGGCTTGTTGTTGATGACTTCTGAATATGATTTTGTGAATAATGTCATGTGTTTGATATTATAAAAATTACAGAATTAGGGTCTGATGGTGCTTTGAAGATGTTATGTATTGTTAACAATGGATAGAGGTTGGGTTTTGGAAGGGAAGAACCCAAAACTGAATTATCATAGCTCAACAGATGTATGAGATATTGAGGATAATATCATTAGACGTTGGGTTGATAAATTATTTTTGAATACATCACAGGTACAACAACCTGGAGATTCACCCAGGCTCTAATGTACCGCCTGGCGGTACCCTGCTTGCCACCAGGCGATAGTTGGTATAGAGTCAATTGAGTGCATTTAATTATTTAGTTGTGAAAGGGATTATTGGAGCGAATTGTACTAGAGAAATTAGTCAATGAAATTTGGAAGGATTAATGTATAGGAATGCATTGTGACTAACGCAAGGGGAGAATTTGGATGGTATATCATGGTAGAAGTGGTTTGGTAATGAGTATAAAATCCTGTCATGGTGGTTTAATTAGTTGAGTGATAAGAAGAAATGATATAAAGTACCTATTAAAAAGGGTCAAGAATTTCGATACCTTAATGTGGGGATTGGTGACTTTTGTCCTATAAGTAGAAGGATGGATGTGAAGGTTAAATAGAAGGGATAGGTATAGGTTGATTGAATGTGTTGAATCATCATTTGGAATTTTGATCAGAATGGGTGTTGTTGGGTGTGGTGTGTATTGAGGACTTGGTGAGGTTATTTTGAAAGTTTGGAAATAATTGGATAAGAGTGGGGAGTAGGTACATAAGATTGAGGGATATTAGAGATGTTTACGTGTGTTGGACTACAGATAGGTAGGTCCATAGAGCAGGATTACGAGTAAGGAAGTTCGTAGAGCAGGACTACGAGCGGGGAGGTTCGTAGAGGCAGGACCATGAGCAGGCAGGTTCGTGTGAGCATCATAATTCTGAGTCCATGACTAACCATTTGTGTGAATTGAAGGTTGAAAAGCCTTGGGGGTTTAAGGTCTTGGCCAAGAACTAAGTATAATAATATAGCTGAGCGTATTTATATTACTTAACTGATGTGTTATTTAAATGATGAGTTCACCCTTTTTGTTTTTGTTTGGCAATGATCGTGTGACTTGTCACACGGGACCAAATGACAATACAGGTGATGCTGTTGACGCATAGCGACAAAGAGGGGGCTAGCTTGGGAATTTGAGTTAGGAAATTATTAGTGTTTTATACTATTTTTGATGGATTTTGGAAAATTGTAATAACTGTATTACTCTTGTTTTATTAAATTATAGCGCGTTGAATAATGTTTCAAATCTTCCCGCGTTTGGGATTAATAAAAGTTTGACGTTTGAATTTCTATTAATTATATATTTATTTTAATTAAGTAATTTCCAATAGGGATGTTACATGTTCTTCATGTGTTCATCTCATTGTTTGGCATTTTTGATTCGTATTCATTCATTCGTGCATTGTTTTCCATGATTTTTTATTCCTATAGCTTTGTTTTAGTTAGTCGAACATGTTTGAACACTTTCATTTCATTTTTTACCCGTAATTTCTGAGTTCTTATTTCAGTAGTTAAGTTTGCTGTTTCTTGTTAGCTAGTTAACCTAGGTTCTGTTTAATCCAATTCTCATTTGACATACAACCAAATGCTTTCGTTCCAATTCCTTTATTCAATACGCATTGAAACGAGTTTATTGAGATGTTGAACTCATGATTTCATGTACTAAGTGAGGAAAACAAATGTTGCCCTGCACTTTCGAAAAGAGGAAGCTTCTTTGTCAACTCAGTTTCACTATTTTTGATTTTTAATTTGTGATTTTCTAATTCCAGCTGTTTCAGTGAGTATTAATTGCACTTTAGGATCATTTTAATTGTTTAGATTGTTTGTTAATTAATTACATTGCACAATTCATTTTCATAGTGCACCTAAGCCTTTCTACAAAGCACCTTGTTTTCATATAATTTCATTGAGGAGTTTTTAAAAATTGTTTAGTTCGTGACTTTTTATCCATTGATTTGAGTATTTTGGCTTTCATAGTAAATATGTTTCATTTATTTTTAATCCATTTTCATGCATTACGTGTTGTCTTCGAATAGGTTTCATGCATCATTCTCAAGGCTATAAATGAAAATGCGAAATAATAGACATCGCTTTATGAAATAAATGTTGTCGAAATGGGTACATATAGATAACCCTTTTTCAAATAAACGCTATCTATGTTTTAATTATTTTAAATAAAAAATTTATTATTTTAAATAGACCAAATAGAGAGCGTTTAACTAAAAAATGGTCTATATATTAGAAATAGACAACGTTTAAGTAAATATTCCTTCATGCCATACATTCACATTTTCTCTTCTACATCCCTCATGCAGGAATAGCATCCGTGACTCCAACCATAGTAGCATCTGCGCTTTCCAACCACAACAACATATGTCGTTTCCAACCACAACAACTTTCATTCTTTGAGCGGGCGTTATCGATTATAGGTTTGGGAAAGTCTTCCGTCTTGTAGTAGCGAGTGGGCGCTCTCCAACAATTTTTGCAGCAACAGATGACTTCTCCCGTCTTTCGGGAGCGAACTAATATCAACGACAAGCAGCCACTAAAGTGGTCCTTCTCTATGTACCAAACTCTCTTCCTTTCTCTTTCTACCTTCTATTTTGTTCATTCTTTGTTCTTTTTTTATCTATTTTGGCCATCAAATGTTTGGGCCCTAAACTCCTAAAGTTACATTTGAAACTTGAAACCAAATATGCAAATAGGTAATTCTTGAAATGGCAGAGGGACTAGGATAGTAAATATAAAGGTCTAATAGGAGAGGAAATAATAGTGTATCCCTTATATCTGCTAATTATTTTTTAGGGAATTGATAGAATGTAGGGCAATTGTAGAATCTGAGGGGAAAAGAATTGATATTGAGGAATATGTAAATGACATTGACCCTAGTATTCTTCGATTCTTGCTTGTAATAGAAAAGAGGTTTGTTGTATTCCTGTATTTTATTGTTTATGTATATTATGTCTTCATCAATGTTTGTTGCTATATATTTGAAATGTGTATACATCTTCTTACTTTATAGAGAGTTCAACTGAATTAGACGAAGTTTTCAGTTGTCTGTTCCTGTTAATACTAGCTAGTATTGAATCGTTGGAAAGGTTAAGCGGTAGTGCTATAGATGAAGTGATGAGTATTGTATTGGTTTTATGGATAGATTAATCATTGTTAGTCAATACTGAGCATTCTCTTCTAGGTAGTTTAAGTTGTGATCTTGATTCATCATAACTCATTATAGTAGTTGTCTTCTTGTAATTCTTTTCTATTGGATTGGGTAGGTTGACATTGTAGTTAACTCTCAATTTTGTCCATAGTTGATTAAACTCATGTTCACACCATTATTTTGATTTTTATATAAGTTTGTTTAAGAGATTTATCTCATAGGAATTCTAATGGGTGCACATAATTTTATTGCATTTATAATTGCATGATAATACTTCAAGTTTATTCCATTCATGGTGGGATGCTCAACACGTGAATCAACTCTACAATATAGATTAGGGTGCTTTCATGCTTATGAATTAGTGGTAGGTGCATTCTATTTGTGAAGAAAATTCATTCATTTAGGCATTTGAATGTTTATTTCATATTTTCACTGCATATGATTTGGTTTGAACTCATTTTGCATATGCCACAGTCTAGTATAAATTAATGGGGATGTGCTATTGGTGTAATGTGATAAATTCATTGTTGTCTTGTGTTATTTGCCACTATCCTGCACTGATTTAATACTATCATGACATTCAATGCATTTTCTTATTTAGCTTAGCACTGCATCTAGGTTTATCTTCTTCTCAATTAGTTTAATTCATCTTTCTATTTTTTTTTTCCATCATTTTGCATTGCATTTATCATTTTGATGCATAAATCTGGTTCTGAATTCAATTATTTCTCTACTACTAAAATCTAATTCTATGATGTCATATAAAATCTAGACTTTGATGTTGTTCTCATCCTATAGTAGCACTTTATCAAAACAAATCTGATAATGCATAGTGGATTTAATTTTGTATTATAGCATCATGACAAAGCTTTCTGCACTTTTAATTGCATTTTCGTTGCACGAGTTGCTCGAATCGATCGAAATCACATTTTTGCTCAAATTTGAGAATTAAGGTTCACGAAATTGGGTACTTTGTGTGTTGTGCATGAAATCGAGTGATTTCCGTTTCTAAATGCAATTTAGATCAATTATAATTATTCTACACCATTACATTTTCAATTGCATTATCAAAAGATCCCGATTCGAGGTTACCATGCACTTGGTTCATGAACATGTTCTTGATTTTCAGCAGAGTTCGAGTTTGATGAAATTAGACCAATTTAATCATTGCATTAGCCTAGTTTTGATCATTAAACATTTTTTGAGCAATTATTATTAGCTAATTCATCATTCCCTACCATTTTGTGCATTACATGTCATGCATTCATGCATAGTTCTTAGCACTTTTTGCATTTGATGATTTTGAGTTTTATATTTTTAAGTGTTGATTTTGAATAAATTTCCCCACTGCAATTCAAGCATAAATATTGCATTTGACTTTAGCCATTTCCACGGATTGATTCCCAAGGTTC